>NC_057723.1:7325296-7360397 GCF_004010195.1 Chiloscyllium plagiosum
AGGAAGTGGTGGAGGCTGGTACAATTGCAACATTTAAGAGGCATTTGGATGGGTATATGAATAGGAAGGGTTTGGAGGGATATGGGCCGGGTGCTGGCAGGTGGGAGTAGATTGGGTTGGGATATCTGGTCGGCATGGACGGATTGGACCAAAGAGTCTGTTTCCATGCTGTATATCTCTATGACTCTATGACTCTATGATTTGTGCTAGGAATGGAAGTGGTGACAACTTTGAGAATACTGACAGTCCCATCCCTGATGGGGTATCTGATGACTCATGGCTGGTTGTCTTTCCACGTTGAACAATTGGAAGCGACAAAATGTTTGGACGCTCACATCGACTTTCTTTAAACTCAGTTTTCTGCTTCAAAGGCTCAGAGAATCAACCCCTACTCTATTCATTCATGGGATGTGGGTGTCACTGGCTGGGTCAGCATTTATTGCCCATCCCTAATTGTCCAGAACACAGTTTAGAATCCATAAGATCCCAAGGAGCAGAAATTAGGCCATTCAGCCCATCAATACTGCTCCACCGTTCAATTATAGCTGATAGGTTTTTCAACCCCATTCTCCCGTTTTCTCCCTGTAATCATTGATTCCCTTGACAGTCAGGAACCTATCTATCTCTGTTTTACATATACTTAATAACTTGGCCTCCACAGCCTTCTGTGGCAATGCATTCCACTGATTCACCACTCCCTGACAAAAGATGTTTTTGTTTATCTGTATTCTAAAGGATCTTCTCTCCACTCGAAGGCTGCACCCTTGGGTCCGAGTCTCTCCTGCCAATGGAAACATCTTCCCAATGTCCATTTTGTCCAGGTCGTTCAGTATCCTTTAAGTTACAATTAGATCCTCTTTCATTCTTCTAAATTCCATCGAGTGTAGTCCCAGAGTCCTCAAACGTTTCTTATACGTTAAGCAACATCATTGCAGTGAATCTGGAGTTATATGTAGGCCAGACCGGGTAAGGATGAACGATTTCCTTCCCTAAAGCACATTAGTGACCCGGATGTGTGTTTTTTTTCCCAACAATCAACGACATTTTCCTGGTTATTGTTCGATTCTTAATTCTAAATTTTTATTGAATTCAAATTTCACCATCTGCTGGAGCAGGATTCGAACCTGGGTTCCAGAACATTACCTGGGTCTCTGGATTAATCATTGTTGCAGATACAAAACATATAGATTTACAATCTATATTAATGACTTGAACACATGGATAGAACGTACTGTAACCAAATTTGCAGACACTATTAAAACAGATGGGAAAGTAAATTGCAGTGAAGAAACAAGAAAGTTACGAATGGATAAGGATAGGTTAGCAGAATGGGTCAAAATATGGCAGATGGAGTTTAACTTGGATAAGGTGTAGTCATTTATGTTAATTGGAAGAATTAAAAAAAGCAGCTTATTATCTGAATGGAGAGAAATTTCAAAATGCTTCAGTGTAGAGGGATCTGGGTGTCCTTGTGCATGAGTCTCAGAAAGTGAGTGTGCAGACACAACAAGTAATGAGATGGGAGAAAGTGAGGACTGCAGATGTTGGAGATCAGAGTCGAGAGTGTGACGCTGGAAAAGCACAGGGTTCAGGCAGCATCTGAGGAGCAGGCGAATTGATGTTTCAGGCATAAGCCCTTCATCACGAAGATAATGGGCTAATGCCTGAATCATCGATTCTCCTGCTCCTCAGATGCTGCCTGACCTGCTGTGCTTTTCCAGCACCACCCTCTTGTCAAGTAATGAGTTGGGCAAATGGAATTTTGGCAAAAGGAACGGAATATAAAATCAAGAAGGTTTTGCTGCTACTGTACAAGATGTGAACAAGACCACACTGGAGTGCTGCATACAGTTTTTGTCCCATTACTTGAGGAGTTATCTAGTCACATTGGAGGCAGTTCAGAGGAGGTTCACTAACTTGATTCCAGAGATGAGGAGAGATTGAGCAGTTTTGGTCAGTAATTGCTAAACATTTAGAAGAATGAAAGGAGATCTAATTGACAACTATTAGCTGCTAAAGGGGTTTGAGGAAACAGACGTAAAAGAATGTTTCCTCGTGTGGGGCAACACAGAATGAGATGTCATTGTTTTAGAATAAGGTGTAGCAGATTTAAAACAGAGATAAGGAGAAATTACTTCACTCAAAGGTGGTGGAATTCACTATCCCAGAGTGGATGCTGGGACATTTAGGGAGGAGATGGACAGATTTTTAATCAGAAACGGGTTGTAGGGTTACAGAGTGGGCAGGAAAGTGGAGTTGAAACTGAGATGAGATCAGCCATCATCGTATTGAATGGTGGAACAGACCCGAGAGGCTGAATGGCCTCCTCTGGCCCCTAGTTCTTAAGTACAATTATTTACAAGCGTTCAATGGACATCACAGCCTGTCATGAAATATCCCTCAACAGATCATTGCCGAGATGCCATTCCCAGATAATGGCCCATTCCTGGGCAGTGCAGGGAATCAGAGACAGGGCAAGGCAGATGGGAAACACAACTAGAGGGCCATTCAGCTCAAGGAGAGAGGACAGCAGTTAGCTTCATCGGAAGGCAGGTAAAATTCACAGGAAGAGGGGAGGAAGGCTATGAAATTTATAGGACCAGATTGGAGTAGGGGTGGCCTGCACTGGAAAGGGAGAGGGGCCTGCACTGGGAATGGGGGAACGGGGTTGCATTGGGAATGGGAGAAGGAGTTGCATTGGGAGTGGGGGAGTGGATTGCACTGGGAATGGGGGCAGGGCCTGTGCTGGGAGTGGTGATGATAGTAGTGGTCGGCAATATGTTGGTAATCCTGAGAGTGGAAGGAAATATCTCATTAGATTGCATCACACATTTTTTTTAATTTATTCAAAAAAAATCACACTCAAATCTAAAGTAGTTTTGTAAAAGCCCACTCCCTGAAACACAGTCTTCGAGACTGGCTGCTGTTGCTCTCTGTTGTTTCCTCTTTGCCTACTGATGTTTACAACCGTCTTGAATACCCACCTCTGACCAAATATCTGTCCATCAGCCCCATCGATTCCCTGTGTGACTCTGTGTTCGATTGTGTCTCATTATACTCCGGTGGAATACTCTCAGACACCGTAACATGTTAGAGGTTCGATGTAATTGCAAGTCGTTGTTATGTACTTGGACTGAGTTCAATAATTTTAGCACCTGAGCATCTTCTTCCATACCCTTTCCTTAATCCCACATCCCTGGGCCCCGTTATCACACTGGCTGCTTTCGCCTAATCATTGTCCCCATTATCAGCATTCCTCCTTCCCTGTTTCAGTATTATCCATCACTTTGTCTTTCATCCCTGACTGTCTTCCTGCCTCTTTGTGGGCTCCATCTCCACTTACCTACTCGCTCCCTGTCCCCCTACTCACTGTCAATAGTCTTTCCCAACTGCAGTCAGTCCTGAGTAAGGCTCGCTAAACCTGAAGCGTTAGCTCTGCTTTCTCTCCAGACCCACAGGGCTTCTCCGGCAACTTGGTTCAGATTTCCTGCATCTGCAGTCCTCTGTTTTATATTACCAAGTGGATCTTGACAGCTTTACCAAGAAACGCATTAAATGACCCCTTCATATTGGCTTAAAAGTTAGTTAAGTGTTGTGGATTTTGGAGGCTGATCAGTCCAAAGTTGGGAATCAAAGCCACATCCCTTCTCCCAGCCAGTAACATAAGGGATCTGGATTTATCAGAGGAAACCTGAGCTATGTTTATATACCCCAAACCCCAGCCAGAAGGTGATGTCTTAATAAAATTAACAGGAGGGGCAAAAGATCAGTAGCTAGGACTCAATCACAAAAGGTGTCAGAGAACTCCAATCTGATAAATGGTTGAAGGGTCAGATCCAGCAGAAACAAGGGGAGAAGGGAGTTGCTGTCTGGGTCAGAAAAGTTCTCTGCTGACTCTGAATGTAGCTCAGACTAGCTTGACTTCCTGTCAACTCTTCCTGCTACTGTATATCACTGTCCAACACCAGTTCAATTGCTAAACAAGAGACAAGTCCAAATCCAGAGTCAAATGAATATTTTGCTGTTGCCTTCTATTTTATCATGGGATGTGGGCATCACTGGACTGGAAATGTTAACTCTGCTTTCTCTCTTCACAGATGCCGCCAGACCTGCTGAGTTTTTCCAACACTCTCTGCAGAAGCCTTGCATTGCTGGATGGTGGATGCAGTTTGATGCTTGGGATTGATGTTAGAGTCCATAGAGATGTACAGCATGGAATCAGACCCTTCAGTCCAACTCGTCCATGCCAACCAGATAGCCTAACCTAATCTAGTCCCATTTGCCAGCATTACGCCCACATTCCTCAAAACCCTTCCTATTCATACACCCATCCAGATGTTGTAATTATACCAGCCTTCACCATCTCGTTCCATAAATGCACCACACATTGCGTGAAAAAGTTGCCCTTTATGTCCTTTTTAAATCTTCCCCCTTTCACCTTAAACCTCTGCCCTCTAGTTTTGGACTCCCCGACCTTGGGAAAAAGACCTTGTCTATTCCCCCTATCCATACCCCCTCATGATTTTATAAATCTCTGTAAGGTCACCCCACAGCCTCCAGGGAAAACAGCCCCAGCCTGTTCAGCCTCTCCCTATAATTCAAACCCTCCAACCTTGGCAACACCCTTGTAAATCTTTTCTGAACCCTTTCAAATTTAACAGTATCCTTCCAAAGCAGGGAGACTAGAATTGAACGCAGTATTCCCAAAGTGGCCTAATCAATGTTCTGTACAGCCACAACTTATCCTCCCAACTCAATGCTCTGACCAGTAGAGGCAGCTGTAGTTCTTAGCTGCTACTTTATGGGATTCCACTCTGAGAAGACACAATCCTTTCCCACAGTCACCCATCACTCTTGAGGCCGCACTGTCAATAAGAATCTTGTGGGACCAAGGCCTGTCTAAAAACTGTTGCACAAAAAAAGGCTGAAATTTCCAGTGCAGTTGTGAGGCAATGCTGTACTTTCAGAGATGGGAACTTTCAAATGAGACTCTAAACCATCTGTCCCATCTGCTCCAGTGAGTGGATCTAAAAGATCCCAAGGCACTCCACTCCCAAATCATTTTCCTACCTCTGTCACATGCGCAGACCTTGCTGGTCAGATAGTTGAACAGGAAGGGATCTCTCATTTAAGATGGCGGTGAAGAGAATTTTCTTTTCATGGAGGGTCGTTAGTCTGCAGCTCTCAGAGAGCAGTGGAGGCTGGGTCACCAACTATATTTAAGTCTGATTAGGATTACTGATTAACAAGAGAGTAAAGGGTTAAGAGGTCAGGCTAGGAAGCCGTGTTGAGGCCACATTGAGAACAGCTGTGATGTTATTGGGTGGAGCAGGCTGGAGGAACCATGTGGCCTAAGTTTTCGACGTCTAAATCTTCTGTCCCTCAATAAAAGGAGGGGTAATGACCCCGACTAGTTCAACCAATATCACTGAAACCACTTACCTGATCGTGACCACTTTGAGATCTACTCTGTGCACATTGACGGTTGTCTTTGCTCATCAAGAATCCATCAATCTCTGCCTTAAAGTCTCTGACTGTATATTCCCAATCTTCAAAATCTATGACTGATTCTGATGACTCTCTGCACTCACTGCATTTTGAGGAAGATAGTTCCAAACTCTCACAACCCATCTGTCTTAGCTGAGTAACTCATTATTTTAAAGTAATGATCCTCTGGTTCTAGATTTCCCCCACAGGGAAAAACATCCTCTCTATATCCACCTAGTTAAAACACCTCAGGATTTTAGGTTTCAATCAAGTCTTCAAAACTCCAGTGGATACAGGCTTAACTTGAACAGCCTTTTCTCATAGGGCAGCCCCACCTATTCCACCAGTTGGTTAATTGTTTCTGAACTATTCCAACATATTTAGATCTTTGGGGACAGTAGGGACCACAGATGCTGGAAGTCAGAGTCAATGGATGTGGAGCTGGAAGAGTACAGGAGCAAGAAGGTCAATGGTTCGGGCCGAAACCCTTTGTCAGGACTGGGGAGGGGAGCTCAGAAGTAAATAGAGGGAGGGGTGTAGGGCTGGGGGAAGGGTAGGTGGGATTGGGTGAGTGGGAAGATGGACAGGTTAGGGCAGGTCAGGGAGGTAACGGGGCGAGGGCTGGACATGGGATAAGGCTGGGGGAACGAGGGATTTTGGAGCTGGTGAAGTCAATATTGAGGCCATTGGGCTGTAAGCTCCCCAGGTGAAATATCAGGTGGTGTTCCTCCAGTTTGTGTTTGGCCTGACTCTGACACTGGAGAAGGCCAAGGATGGACATGTCGCCGGGGGAGTGGGAAGGGCAATTAAAATGGCTGGCTACAGAAGGTCAGGTTGGTAGGTCTTTCCTGGAGTAAGGAGATAAATGCTGAGTGTATTGAGATGTGGTCTCAACGATATCCTGTATAACTGAAGAATGGAGGAAGATCTCCAAAAGCAAGAGATCAGAGGGGTTTGAGGGTCTTTGTCTATAAATCACAAAATGTTAGCAGCCAGGTTCAGAGCTAACAGGGAAGGCAAATTGAACTTTAGTCTTTGTTTCAAAGGAATTGAAGTATAAAAGTAAGGAGGTTTTGCTAAAACCATGCAAGCCACTAGTCAGACCACAGCTGGAATACTGTGAACAGTTTTGGGCCCCCTGTCTAAGGGATGGTAGACTGGCATTGGAAGCAGGCCAGAAAAGGTTCACTCGGCTGACACCAGATATAAAGGGATTGCCTTATAAGAAGGGGTTGAATAGATTGGGCCTGTACTCACTGGAGTTTAGAAGACTGAGAGGCGACCGTATTTAAACATACAACATTTGGGCGGCACGGTGGCTCAGTGTTAGCACTGCTGCCTCACAGTTCGATTCCAGCCTCAGGCAACTCTCTGTGTGGAGTTTGCACATTCTCCCCGTGTCTACATGGGTTTCCTCCCGGTGCTCCAGTTTCCTCCCACAATCCAAAGATGTGCAGGTGAGGTGAATTGGCCATGCTAAGTTGCCCAGAGTGTTCATGATTGTGTGCATTAATTAGGGGTAAGTGTCAAGTAACAGTGTAGGGGAGTGGGTCTGGGTGGTTTACTCTTCGGAGGGTTGGTGTGGACTTGTTGGGCCAAATGGCCTGTTTCCACATTGTAGGGATTCTATGAAAGATTCTTCAAGGACATTGGTTAGGCCACTTTTGGAATATTGTGTGCAATTCTGGTCTCCTTCCTATCAGAAAGACGTTGTTAAACTTGAAAGGGTTCAGAAAAGATTTACAAGGATGTTGCCAGGCTTGGAGGATTTAGAGTCATAGAGTAAATGAGATGTACAGCATGTAAACAGACCCTTCGGTCCAACCGTATATGCCGACCAGATATCCCAACCCAATCTACTCCAGCACCCGGCCCATATCCCTCCAAACCCTTCCTATTCATATACCCATCCAAATGCCTCTTAAATGTTGCAATTGTACCAGCCTCCACCACTTCCTCTGGCAGCTCATTCCATACATGTACTACTCTCTGCGTGAAAACGTTGCCCCTTAGGTCACAGGCCTCCTGTCTGAAAAACAACCCTCTACCACCACCCTCTGTCTTCTACCTTGCTAATCAGTCTCCCGTGGGGAACCTTGTCAAATGCCTTACTGAAGTCCATTGGGCTGTAGGGAGAGGCTGAACAGGCTGGGACTGTTTTCCCTGGAACGTCGGAGGCTGAGGGGTGACCTTATAGAGATTTACAAAATTATACATCCAAATAATTTATGTAAATGACAAAAAGTAGAGGAGCCAGGATTGATCCTTGTGGCACTCCACTGGTCACAGGCCTCCTGTCTGAAAAACAACCCTCCACCACCACCCTCTGTCTTCTACCTTGCTAATCAGTCTCCCGTGGAGAACCTTGCCAAATGCCTTACTGAAGTCCATTGGGCTGCAGGGAGAGGCTAAACAGACTGGGGCTGTTTTCCCTGGAGTGTCAGAGGCTGAGAGGGTGACCTTACAGAAGTTTACAAAATCATGAAATGCATGGATAGGATAAATAGACAAAGTCTTTACCCTGGGGTAGGGGAGTCCAGAACTAGAGGGTGTAGGTTTAAGGTGAGAGGGGAAAGATATAAAAGAGATCTATGGGGCAACGTTTTCACGCAGAGGGTAGTACGTGTATGGAATGAGCTGCCAGAGGAAGTGATGGAGGCTGGTACAATTGCAACATTTAAAAGGCATTTGGATGGATATATGAATAGGAAGGGTTTGGAGGGATATCGCTCGGGTGTTGGCAGGTGGGACTAGATTGGGTTGGGATATCTGGTCGGCATGGACGGGTTGGACCGAAGGGTCTGTTTCCATGCTGTAATCTCTCGGACTCTATGACATGTAGATGTGAAAAAACTGTGTCCTCTTGTGGGTGAGTCCAGAACCAAAGGGCATAATCTCAGACTAAGGGGTCACACTTTAAAACAGAGCTGAGCAGGAGTTTCTTCTCTGAGGGCTGTGAGTCTGTGCAATTGTTTACCACAGAGACCCATACACTTATAGGTCAGTAAGTATATTCAAAACTGAGATAGACAGATTTTTAATTAGTAAGACAGTCAAAGATTATGGAGAAAAGTGAAGTTGAGGATTATCAGATCATCCATGATCTCATTGAATGGCAGAGCAGACTCGATGGACCGACTTCTACTCTCAGATCTTGTCTCTTATGTTGTAAGAATAACCACCATTCTTCTGGATTCACTTCCTGAGGCAGTAAACAGTAACATCCTATTGGCTTTCTGATTGAATTGACACATTAACCTATATTTCCGAAACTCAGAACACTGACGATCAAGCAGATTGTTACAGGTGACCAGTCAAGTCTCTGATCCTGTTTTGTTTGACAAGGTGCCTCTGGGCAGTTGAACAAATTCCAGTCTCGCAGGTGAAGGGCTTAACCTTGCATTTAAAATGAACACTGCACCCTGGCTGGAGATAAATGTCAACTACAGCTCAAATCATTCCAGATCAGTCTCTTCGGAGTTTAACCTATGGGACCTATGGAGGTTTCTGTTAATGCAAGCTGGCATTGTGCTTTGCTTGCAATCTAACCGCAGTTTGTGCCAAAACCAACTTCAAATTTAAAAGTACTTCAGTAATCTGCCACTCCAGCTTCAGAGTTATAAACAGATCCTTCTCTTGCCAGTACTTTTCTAAGTTTAGCAGTCGCTTAGCAAACACACACGGGTCTGCACGTATGAAATTCTGAATTCTTGAGCTGGGTATAATGTAAACAGGTCGTACAGCTGCAGGTTTGCACATCCTCACAAGATTATATCTCTATTACGTTCTGGAGTGTACCTGGAGAGTGGGTAGGTTTACCAAACCTCCAAATTCTTGATGTCCTCCAATCTTTACCACCTTCATGTACAACGTAGCTTCACCCAGGGCCACAGTCTGGGAGGACACCTGTTGTAGTCATAAAGAGTAAAGCAGATGTCTTTCCTGTTTTTATCTCAGCCTGGCCATCTGGAATAAGAAGCAGGAATTTTCCAAGCTTGCACTCTAGTCACTACCCTGCGTCTCTTATGGCTAATGGCTGAGGATGTATTCAATGGTACCAGTGACTCCAAACCCCCCACACTCTGCACTAACCTACAGCTCCTGATAGTCCACACCTCACCTTGAAGACAAAAATCCTAAATTCAACGGATCTGAACAATTAAAGTGGTGGTGCATGCCACTCAGAGAAGGTCTGAGTTCCTGCAGCAATGTGATATTTCACATGCATGTTGATTTGAGCAATTCACAGTAAGTGGTTTGGGGATGGAGTGCACTGCCTGGAAATGTGGATAATGATAAGATAGAGGAGCAGAATTAGGCCATTCAGCCCATCGAGTATGCTCTGCCGTTCGATCATGGCTGATATGCTCCTCACTGCCATTTTCCTGCCTTCTCCCCAAATCTTTCACCCTATTACTAATTAAAAGTCTGTCTAACACTTCCTTAAATTTACTCACTGTCCCAGCATCCACTGCACTTTGGGGTAGTGAATTTCACAGATTCACAACCCTGAGGAAGAAGTAATCTCTGTTGAGGCAATCAAAAGGGTATTAGATAGTTATTTATTTGGTTGACATGTAGGGTAATGAGGTAACAGCAGGCGATTGGTACTGGATAACATAACTGGTGTAGGCATAATGGGCTGAATGGCCTCCTTCTGTGACAAAGTCTCCAGACTTCTTACTATCACACAGCTGCTGAGGAATCTTTCCCACTTATATGGTTAGCTTTTGAAGTAAGTTGAATGGACTTGCAGATCAATACTGGACAGGTTTATCCACTTTATGGACGCACCTTCCTTGACCATTCAGTCCAGACCGGGTATGTAAGCGTAGAGCCTCCAGTTCAGAGATAGGGACATTACCCACTGACCTCCTGACATACTGCAGAAAGGTCTGTATTTCTGTAACACCATTTGTAACCTCAGGATTTCTCCAAAACGTCTTACATCTGATGGAGCATTTTGAAGTCACTATTGCAATATGGCAGCCATTTTGTGCACAGCAAGATCCCATGAACTGTAATATCATAATGGCCCGATCACCTGCACCTCAAGTAATGTTGATTGAGAGATAAATCTTGGTCCAGGGCACTGACGAGGACTTGCCTGCTCTCCCCTCAGACAGTGTGTGGGATCATTTACGAAGAGATGGATGAGTCAGTTTATCTGAAATTTGTCACCTTCGCACTCTCTAATTCCTTCACACCCTTCATAAAGTTGTGATACCCAGACTGGATACAATACTCCAGCTAAGGATGAACTGAGTCCAATGCAACATCAACATACCCTCGTTGCTCCTGTACTTTATGTAGTTAGGAACACATAGACTAATGATTATTTACAGACTTTTACTATTGGTGAAAAAAGATATATTCATTTTTCACCCATCAGGACAACGTGCAAGAAATCTCAGTATAATGTTTTACTGCATGAGAGGCATGCATTGATTGGTGGCAAGTGAATCCTGATTGGAAGAATCATTGACATGGAGAATGTACAAGTTAAGTAACGACTGGCTAATTGCTACAAACTCTATTTAAATTTAAACAAGGCAGGAGGAAAGAACCGGAGAATAGCCATTGCCTATTTTGTTCAGTTAATGTGGGTGCAGTGTTATTTCTGTCTGCAAAGGACAGGTCCCTGTGCATTGATACGTGTGGTTCCCAATATGTGGGAGCACATGTTGGGTGTGGATGGAGTGGGCGAGTTGGAGAGCATGATCAAGCAATGAAGAGGCTGCAGGGGGAAAGATTGTTTGTGACAGTCATCAAGGAAGGATGAGGAGGTTGGATTGACCATGAGGCAGGAGGTGACTGAAAGTAGATTGGAGGCTTGCAGACAAAGGGGCAGAAAGAAAATGATGACATTGGACAATTTAAAGTTGATAATGGGAGGCTACGGCAAGCAACTGGAGCAGAAACTATAAGAGTGCAGGACTCAAACACCATGATCCCAGACTGACCCTATCAGGGCCCTCCTTTGCTTTGAGTACATTTTCATCCTGTGGCAGTGTTTTGTGGTACAGTTGGTGATCTTGCACTTGAGTTTTCCCAGTTCTAACAATAAAAGGATAGCCCCAGGAAGCAAACTCCAGACTCTCCAGCCTGTTCCACCACTCAGTGAGATCGCAGTTGATCCATAGCCCAATCCCAGTTTGGCTCCATATTCTTTTACTGGGTGGTTTGATTCAACACGGATGAGTTTGCATTCAACATAGATTGTCAATGCCAAGGCAAAATCACGAACTGTCTTCACACTTCAGCTATTTATTTTATATTCATACTGAATACAATATTATTTACTTAAGTTCATAAGATATAGGAGCAGAAGTAGGCCATTCAGCCCATCGAGCTTACTCCACCATTCGATCATATGGCTGATATGCTCCTCACCACCATTTTCCAGCCTTCTCCCTACATCTTTCATCCCATTACTAATTAAATGTCTGTCTAACTCCAGCCTTAAATTTACTCACTGTCCCAGCATCCACCGCACTTTGGGGTAACGAATCCCACAGCTTCACAATCCTTTGGGAGATGTAGTTTCTCCTCAGCTCTGTTTTAAATTTGCTCTCCCTTATCCAAAGACTATGTCCTCTCATTCCAAATGCCCCACCAGAGAAACCATCTGCTCCGCATCGATTTTGTCTCCACCTTTTATCGTCTTGAATACCTCAGTTTGATCTCCCCTTGTTCTTCTAAATTCCAGAGAGTATCGGCCTAAACTGTACAATCTCTTTTCATACGACAAACCCCTCTCAGCTCTGGGATCGATCTCGTGACATGGCAATCATTGATACACCAAGCCAACACATGTACGGCCGACTTTGTTTTTAACTGGCACCTTATCAACTGCCTTTCTTGATAAACCAGCAAGAATTATAAACCCTAAATCTGAAGAAGAACATAATGTGCTTCGTGCAATGTCAATATTAAACAGTTCATAAAAACATAAGGACTAGGAGCAGGAGTAGGCCATTCAGCCCCTCAACTTCAGGAATCTGAAGAAGGGCGCTGGCCCGAAACGTCAATTTTTCTGCTCCTCGGATGCTGCCTGACCTGCTGCGCTTTTCCAACAACACACTCTCAACTCTGATCTCCAGCATCTGCAGACCTCATGTCTCCCATTCAGCCCATCAAGCCTACTCCCTCATTTAATGCGATCGCAGCTGATCTCATCTCAGCCTCATCTCCACTTTCCTGCTCACTCTCCATGACCCTTCAACCTATTACTAATTAAAAACCTGTCCATCTCCTCTTTAAATTTATTTAGTGACCCAGCATCCACCATATTTTGGGATAAGGAATTCCATCTCTGCTTTAAATCTGCTTGCCCTTATCCTAAAACTATGACCTCTCGTTCCAGATTGCCCCACAGAGGAATCATCATCTCTACGCCTACTTTGTCAATCCCTTTTCGCTTTTTTATTCCTTTCATTAATTCATTCACAGGATGAGGGTATCTCTGGCCAGGCCAGTATTTATTGCCCATCCCTAATTGCCCAGAGGGCAGTTAAGAGTCAACTACATTGCAATGGGTCTGGAGACACATGTCGGCCCGAGCAGGTATGGATTACAGCTTCCTTCCCTGAAGGACATTAATGAACCATATGGGTTTATCTGACAATCAACAATGGATTCATAGAGTCATAGAGCAAGGAAACAGACCCTTCAGTCCAACCTGAACATGATCCCAAATTTATGGCCATCAATAGAATCTTAATTCTAGATTTTTTTTGTATAGAATTGAATTTCCACTACTGGCCACGGCGGGTTTCGAACCTGGGTCCCTATAACTTTAGCTGAGTTTCTGGATTAAAAGTTCAATGATAAAAATCACTGGCCATGGCGTCCTCTCAACCCTGAGACGACGATCTATTGGAGGGCAAGTCTGGTGCTAGAAGCCACAGTAATTCCAGTCCCAATAGCGTATATTAAAGCTGCCACAGTTTAAAAGCTTGCTGTTGGATCTTGGGATTGTGCTGGTGTTCTGCACAAGGTGAGCTACCCCTGTCTCAGCCCCTGCCTCTCGGCACTCCCTTGATGCTTTTAGCTGAGGGTCCTTGGGGCCCCAAGTGTTTACTTTGAAAATCCCTTTCAGTATCTTACATTCCTCAATTAGATCTCCTCTCATTCCTCTAAAATGTACATTTTATACATTTTGTGAATGGACATTTTTTCTGGAAGCAAATGCTTTGTCAATCTGTCAGACGCTGCTGCTCACTGATTGAACCAGCCCTGGCCTTCGGTGAAAGCCTTCAATGCAGCATGCGAGGGTATCACAGTGACTTTCTAATTAACACACAGCCTTTGTTAACCTTGGCTGCTAACCCACTGGGAATCAACCTCTCGTGACACATGGCGAAACAGTGGTTTACTTTCTCTATTCCCCAACCTCCCAGGTCCACAACCTCTAATTATCCACTGAGACTCATAAAACATCACAATGAAGCAATCAGTGGAAGAATGCAAAGAGATATTATGTTGTTACAAACTGTAAAGGCTGCATTACATTTTTAACAGGGTTCCCATTTGCAGAGACTTCTGAATGTTTGATCAGATTTTCAGTCACATTCCTCCCAGCTGTTATCCAGAAAAAAAGAAGGCTTATCGGGGGTCAGCGCTTTCAGCGTTACTGAACATGTTAAAAAAAACAAATAAATCATTGCTCTAGACACAACATTGTGATTGTTCTACAACAAACCACAAATATGCTATCAGTGTTGACTCACGGAGCATAGCAGTAATGCAGGTTTTGCTCAAAGATAACACTCTGAAATGTAGGTTGGTGGGTACATTGTAAACACTAACCGCACATTTCTGGGCTGACAGTGAGAGGGTGAGGGGTCACTAAGCTGCTCTTTCAAGTGGATACCAAATAACTGCATAATCAGTAGGGCTTTGTGATGCAGCGATAGTGTCCCTACCTCTGGGCTATGAGAACACTTAAATTCAAGTCCCACTTACAGAGTCATACACTTGACTCCACAGGTCTGAGCAAGTTGCTTACAAATTCCTGTGGAAGAGTGGTAACATCCTGACTTGTAGGCTAGGAGGTGGTTCAGATCATTGACTATAGAAGTTGGGATGTCATGTGACAGTTGTAAAGAACATTGGTGAGGCCACCTTTGGAGTACTGTCTCCCTGGAAGAGGAAGGATGTTATTAAACCGGAGAGGGTGCAAAAGAGATCTACCAGGATGTTACTGGGTCAGGAGGGTTTGAGTTATAAGGAGAGGCTGGATAGGCTGGGAATTTTTTCATTGGAGCAGCGACCTTATAGAGTTTTGGCAAATAGCAAAGTTCTTTTCCCTACAATTATTGAGTTCAAAACAAAAGGGCATAACTTTAAGGTGAGAGGAGAAAGACTTAAAAAGGACCTGAGGGGCAACATTTTCACACAGAGGGTGGGGTGATTTGTACATGGAATGAACAGCCAGAGGAAGTGGTAGATGCAGGTACATAGAGTCATAGAGATGTACAGCATGGAAACAGATCCGTCGGTCCAACCAGTCCATGCTGACCAGATATCCCAACCCAATCTCGTCCCATCTGCCAGCACCTGGCTCATATCCCTCCAAACCCTTCCTATTCATATACCCATTCAGATGCCTTTTAAATGTTGCAATTGTACCAGCCTCCACCACATCCTCTGGCAACTCATTCCATACACGTACCACCCTCTGTGTGAAAAAGTTGCCCCTTAGGTCCCTTTTATATCTTTCCCCTCTCACCCTAAATCTATACCCTCTAGTTCTGGAATACCCCACTCCAGGGAAAAGACCTTGTCTATTTATCCTATGCATACCCCTCCTGATTTTATAAATCTCTATAACGTCACCCCTCAGCCTCCGATGCTCCAGGGAAAACAGTCCCAGCCTGTACAGCCTCTCCCTGTAGATCAAATCCTCCAACCCTGGCAACATCCTTGTAAATCTTTTCTGAACCCTTTCAAGTTTCACAACATCTTTCCGATAGGAAAGAGACCAGAATTGCACGCCATATTCCAACAGTGGCCTAACCAATGTCCTGTACAGCCGCAACATGACCTCCCAACAGTTACAACATTTAAAAGACATTTGGACAGGTACATGAATAGGAAAGAAGGATATAGGCCAAATGCAGGTAAGTGGGACTAGTTTAGTTTGGGAAACTTAGTCAGCATGGACGAGTTGGGCCGAAGGGTCTGTTTCTGTGCTGTATGACTCTGTGAGTCTGAACAGACTGATTTTTTTTTCAAAAATTGCAGCCTGTGTTTTCTGAGTGTTTGTGGCTCTGATTTCCAGGATCCACAGTATTTTGCCCTTGCCAAATCATGTTATACATTTCACGCATGAGAGTTTTATTTTAAAAAAGGAACTGAAGTAGGCCATTGCTCTTCGAGAAGATGATGACTGACCTGATTATGGCTTTTGGTCTACTTTCCTGCCTATTCCCCATAAACTTTATCAATCAAGGGGTGGTACGGTGGCTTAGTGGATAGCACTGCTGCCTCACAGCACCAGGATCCCAGGTTTGATTTTCAGCCTTGGGTCTGTGTGGAGTTTGCACATTCTCCCCGTGTCTGCGTGGGTTTGCTCCGGTTTCCTCCCACAATCCAAAGATGTGCCAGCCAGGTGAATTGGCCATGCTAAATTGCCCACAGTGCTAGGTGCATTAATCAGAGGGAAATGGGTCTGGGTGGGTTACTCTTCGAAGGGTCGGTGTGGACTGGTTGGGCCGAAGGGCCTGTTTCCACACTATAGGGAATCTAATCTAAAAATCTGATTCAGCCTTGAACCAGACTCAATTACTCTCTGAGGGTGAGGATTCTAAAGATTAACGATCCTCTGAGAGAAAATAAGTTTGTCCTCATCTCCATCTTAGTTAGGCGACCCTTAATTTTGAAAATTAATCCCCTAAATTCAGATTCCCCCACAGGAGGGAAACATCCTCTCAGTAGTTGCTCTGACAACCCCCCTTCGAATCTTGTATGTTTCAAATAGATCATCTCTCATTCTTCCAAACTCCAATAAGTGTAAGATCAACCTGCTCAGCCTTTCCTCAAAGGGCACTTTCATCTCCTGGTTTCATTCCCTGCCCAGTATCTCACACTGAATTATTTTTTGAACTCAAAATCTTGCTGCGAGCAAGAGTAAATCATTAACTGTTTTTTTTAGATTAGATTCCCTGCAGTGTGGAAACAGGCCATTTGGCCCAAAAAATCCACAATGACCCTCCGAAGAATAAATGCTAAATTGTCCATGGTGTTCGGTGCATTAGTCAGGGGTAAATGTAGGGGAATGGGTCTGGGTGGGTTGCTCTTCGGAGGGTCAGTGTGGATTTTCCCTATAGTATGGAAACAGTATGGCCTGTTTCCATACTATAGGGAATCTAATCTTGAGGCTACCTCGTTGCAAGTTTTTAAGACAAAGATAGATTTTTGAACAGTAAAGGAGTTAAGGGTTATGTTGAGAGAGCGGGTAAGTAGAGCTGAGGCCACAAAAAGATCAGCCATGATCATATTGAATGGCAGAGCAGGCTCGAGGGGGCAGATGGCCTCCTCCTGCTCCTAGTTCTTATGTCCTTGTTTTTATTATGTTCTTAATGGGACTCTATTTATCATTCAGAAAACTTAAAGCCTGCATTATATGCAAATAGTTCAGTTTATTCTCCTTTATTCATTTGTTTTGAGCAGTAAACTTCCGTTTTAATGTTAAAATCAAATCTGCAGCATTTGTGTTTGTGTTTCAGTGAAAGGCCACTTTGCTAAAATTACAAATTATGATCTATCAAGCCAGATTACTTCTGTCCAATAATAACATGAGCTCAGATCATATTATTTGCTTCAATCACTAAAATGGCCAATGCCTCTCTTTGGACAGGTAGTTCCCCTATAACATCATAGTTGCGTTCCAGCAAAACATCACTTAATAGAAAATTGTTTACTAGAAATAGTGCGGTCTATGGGAAAAATAGGATTAGGGACAGATCAGCATAAAATATTACTTACAATTGCTCAAAAATCAGCCAAAAGTGTGATGCAAAGTATAGCACAGTCTGAATGATGGTTGAAATCATATTTATTAGTGAAACAAAAGTAAATTTAACACAGTATATTTTAAAAATGTAAGAAAGCTCCTCTCTGTACAGTACCTCTCACAGAAAGCTGCTCTGACCTCAGCGCATGTGCATGGAGAATTCAGTGCAGATATCGGCGCATGTACAGAACCAAGTGCTGGAATCCCGCTATTGTGAGCAGAGGTAAGCGTTCTCAAAAATTCTGTTCTCTAATTCTTCAGCAGCGTTATAGCCAAATCGCGCTGCTGAAACACGTGTTATTGCAGAACTACCTGTACTAACTTTCTGTAAACAGCAGGTGGAATCGTTCAATATCTTCATGTTTTTTCACATAATCTTTAGATATAATTATGCATTCCAAACGATATGAACACACAAAGAAGATACAGCACACCTTTTATAAACCATCATCTATGGCAGCAAGAGTGTATGCTGGATCAAATTAACTGATTATCGAGAGTTACACAGTAAACCCTTACGAAGAGAAGCTTCAAGTTATCAACGTCCCTCCAAACAACTCTTGCAAACATTAACACTCTTCCTAAGATCAGTGTAAAAACACACAGTAAGTCATAGAAATGTAATGTGTGGACATGCACATCACTGTTAGACTTTACTTACAGCATAAATACTCAGACATCATGGTACCAGCTTAAGGGGTAATTAGGGATGGACTTGCCAGTGACGCCCATATCCCATGATAGAATCATTTTCTGACCAGTTGGTGTACACTTGCATTGAATGAAGAAGAACATAATATGCTTTGTGTAATGTCAATATTATTTAGTTCATAAAAACATAAGGGCTATGAGCAGGAGAAGGCCATTCAGCCCCTCAAGCCTGCTACCCCATGTAGTGCAATCATGGCTAACCTCATCTCGGCCTCAACTCCACTTTCCTGCTCTCTCTCCATGACCCTGCAACCCGTTACTAATTAAAAACCTGTCATCTCCTCCTGAAGTTTATTTAGTGACTCAGCATCCACCATACTTTGGGAGAGTGAATTCCACAGATTCATGATCTTCGGAGAAAAATAATTCCTTCACATCTTTGTTTTAAATCTGCTCGCCCTTATCCTAAAACTACGACCTCTTGTTCCATATCGTTCCACAGAGGTATCATCCTCTCTCCGTCTACTTTGTCAATCCCCTTTAGCTTTTTATTCCTTTTCTTGTTTCATTCACGGGATGAAGCTATTGTTGGCTAGGCCAGTATGGCCATTTCAGAGGGCATTTACAAAGTCAATGTGAAGAATAGCCATTCTCAGACTCGAAACATTAACTCTGTTTCTCCCTCCACAGACGCTGCCAGACCTACCGAGTTTCTCCAGAACTTTCTGGTTTTGTATAGAGTATAGATGGTTAGCACTGCTGCCTCACAGTGCCAGAGACCCGGGTTCAATTCCCGCCTCAGGCAACTGTCTGTGTGGAGTTTGCACATTCTCCCCGTGTCTGCGTGGGTTTCCTCCGGGTGCTCCGGTTTCTCCCACAATCCAAAAATGCGCAGGTTAAGTGGATTGGCCATGCTAAATTGCCCATAGTGTTAGGTGAAGGGGTAAATGTAGGGGAATGGGTCTGGGTGGTTTGCGCTTTGGCGGGTCGGTATGGACTTGTTTGGCCACACTGTTTTCCACATTGTAAGTAATCTAATCTAATCTATAAAAAAAACCATGTTGGTATGGGTCTGGAGTCACATGTAAACCAGTCCAGGTAAGGATGACAGATTTCCTTTCCGAAAGGATTTGAGTGGGTCAAACAGCAAGTTCAGCAACAATCTGTGATAATTGTCATGTTGCGATTATTGACACAAGTTTAAAATTCCAAACTCTTTATTAATTGAATTCAAATTCCATCAGATGCAAGGATGAGATTGGAATCCATGATCAATCATAGAATCCCTACAGTGTGGGAACAGGGCATTCGGCCCAACAAGTCCACATCGACCCTCCGAAGAGTCACCCACCCAGACCCATTCCCCTACCCTATTACTCTAGATTTTCCCCTGACTACTGTAACTAACCTACACATCCCTGAACAACATGGGCAATTTAGCATGGCCAATTCACCTAACCTCCATATCTCTGGACATAGTATTCAGATCCACTTCCCTAAAGGATGTTGAATACTGGAATAATCTCAAGATTAATCCTAGATTAATAATCCCTAGATCACAATCTTCTTTAGAATGAACAAGACGATAGTGACTCATTTAGAGGAAGCTGGGGCAACCAGAGGAAACCCATGCAGACATGGGGAGAAAGTGCAAACTCCACACAGACAGTTGCCCATGATCCTGGAGCATTAAACTGGCCTTCAGGATTAGTAACCCAGTGATATTATGACACCAGCTCATTCGATTGACGATAAGATTAAGTGGAGCTAGAGTTAACTGGAGGTTCATATCTAAATGATCTCCATTCCAACTGATTACAGACTGTCTACAAGGCATGTTACTAATACATTATATCCTGTTAAGGTATAATGATTGACAGCAGTTTACTTCAAGCCCGTAAGGCCTGGTTTGTTTCATTTTTACTCTTTTTGCTGGGGGGGTGGGTGGAATTTATTGGGACTGTTGCAAGTATTTTAGGAACAGCATCATTAAGTCAGGATAGTCTGTCGGGTTTTTGGATAAGATGAGTTATCCAGTATTCTATTTTCTGTTCTTTGCGTTTCATTCCGTAATTTTGTAAATAAATCCTGTTTGCTTAAAACTTGGCCATTGGATCAGCTAACCCACTCCAGGAATATCCACTATCCATTTACCTAAAACAAATAGCAAAGTTATGGTCTGGGCTACTCTTTTAAAAATGTTTTGAGGGGTCGGGCCTGGTCCACAACAATGTTGAATACGGGAATAATCTCTGCCTAGACCACAATCTTCTTTAGAATGAACAAGACCACAGTGACTCATATTGAACTCATTAATTTTGGTTGTCAGTGTGCTCTGTTGCTTCATTGCTTGAGTAATCTTGCTCTGTCCTGCAACAAGATTTATACACGTTGGTATAGATGTCCTCATGAGGCTTCATGTGGGTTCCAACTGTGAAGTGAATTGAGAGCAGATGAGAGAGGTGGAGATGCACTTTATCTTTTCTCATGCCCCAGAGGAATCCAGGAAGGCCGGGATTTACATCCCATCTGGAGTCTCCACAATCAGGACCAGCTGTGGCTTGATTGGTTGCAATCATCATTTTTTTCATAATTCATGGAGTCATAGAGATGTACAGCATGGAACAGACCCCTTGGTTCAACTCGTCCATGCTGATCAGATATCCTAACCTAATCTAGTCCCATTTGCCAGCACTTGGCCAATATCTCTCTAAACCCTTCCTATTCATTCATCCATTCAAATGCCTTTTAAATGTTATAATTGTACCAGCCTCCACCACTTCCTCTGGCAGCTCATTCCATACATGTACCACTCTCTGTGTGAAAAAGTTGCACCTTAGGTCTCTTTTGTATCTTTCCCCTCTCACCCTAAACCTATGCCCTCTGGTTCTGGACTCCCCCACCTCAGGGAAAAGACCTTGTCTATTTACTCTATCCATGCCCCTCATGGTTTTATAGACCTCTATAAGGTCACCCCTCGGCCTCTGACGCTCCAGGGAAAACAACCCCAGCCTAATCAACCTCGCCCTATAGCTCAAACCCTCCAGCCCTGGCATCCTGGTTAATCTTTTCTGAACCCTTTCAGGTTTCACAGCATCTTTCCAATAGGAATTCCTTCACGGAATGTGGGCATCATTGGCTCAACCAACATCTGTTGCCCATCCATAATTGCTCTTTGGCTAGGTGGTGGTGAGTGGCGTTCTTGAATTGCCGCAGCCTATCTGGTGCAGATACTGCATGCTCTCAGTTTGTTGTGACAAAATGACTTGCGAGGCCATACCAGAGTGCAGTTTAAGAATCACGGGTTAACCATACCACTGGCTTACAGGCATTGCCTAACTCAGGCATGGAACAGAATTCAGTGAACCAGGTGTGTTCCCAGGCTGTCATCTTGCTCGACTCAATAGATTGGGGGTTCAAGTCTCGTTCCAGTGATGTGAACAGGAAAGCCCAGCCTGACACTCACCATGCAATACTGAGACACTGCAGATCACCTTGTCACTTACACATTGTTCTATGTTGGATCTCTCTGTTGGGTGCACTCTGTAGGTGCAGAAATTGGCTACACTTCTTGCAGTGTAATTGTGATGACATTAATTTGGGATATAATAAGACCCTATGCCGCAGAAACATAAATTCAATCCTTTTCACACCTGAAGATGCCACTATCTGAAGAGGATGTTGAAGGGATGGCTTTCTGTCCTCTGGGTAGCTATAAATGATTCCATTGCCATGGTGTCAAAGCCAGTCACTGCCAGTGTGCTGGCCAGCGTTACACAGTTTGGATGGAGCAGCTACAAGGTATGGAATAGCTTCAGCAATAACTGACAGATTGCTGACAATTTTAAGACCACACAATGTAAAAGTAGAAGTAGGCCATTCAGCCCATCGAGCCTGCTCTACAATTTAATGAGATCATGGCTGATCTGATAATCTTCAATTCGACCTTCCTGCCTTTCCCCCATAACTCTTGATTCCCTACTTGTTTCAAAAATCTGTCTATCTTACCCTTCAATGACATTGCTTCAACAGCCCTCTGAAGTAAAGATTAAAGTATTTAAGGCCGAGATGAGGAGTAATGCCTTGTCTCATAGGATAGTGAATCTGGGGAACTCATTGCTGCAGAGGACTATGGAGGCCAAGTTATTGAGTGTCTTTAAGACAGATATAGTTCTTGAAAGCGAGGAGATCAAGGGTTACAGGGAAAAGGCAGGAGAATGGGGTTCAGAAACATATCAGCGATGATCAAAAGGCAGAGCAGGCTTGATGGGCTGAATGGCCTAATCTGCTCTCATCTCTTATGGTCTTATGGCCAAATTGACTGCTCAATTTCCAAAATGACAACAGTAACTACACTTCAAAAATACTTCCATTGTTACTTTATATGTCTTAACGTTGAGAGTGGAGATATATAAATGCAAGGTTAGTCTTTTACCCTTTCAAAATCCAAAGCCTTTTTCTGCACTACTAGGTGGCTATCTGCAACTTTCAATAAGAGAGGAATTGTCTGCAATTTGAACCCACAATCTCAAAGATGGTGGGAGAGGTGTCCAGTGACTGTGTAGAAGTATTTGGATCTAAGGCTGGTTTGTCAGGTCTTTGGCTCTGTTTTATTCCTTTGCCCAAGCTTTAGTGCCAGATGGCTGAGTCCTCAATACTGATTCAGCAAGTGCTGAGTTCAACTTCCATAGTACTTGAGAACCTAAAACTGAGCCTGAGGAAGAGTCACTGCACTTGAAGACTTGGAGTATTGTGCGCAGTTTTTGGCCTCATATCTTGGGAAGGATGCATTTGTTCTGGCCCATGTTCAGAGGAAGTTCATGATAATGGGGGTCTTACTAGATGAGGAATGTTTGAGGACTCTGGGTTTATACTTGATCTACTTTAGGAGGATGAGGAGGGATCTAATTGAAACTTGCAGAATACTGAATGGCATGGACAGAGTGGATGTTGGGAGGAATTTTCCATTGGTAGGAGAGACTCGGACCCCAGGGTACAGCCTTAGAGTACAGGGAAGACCTTTTAGAACGGAGATAAGGAGAAACTTCTTCAGCCAGAGAGTGGAGAATCCATGGAATTCATTGCCACAGAAGGATGTGGAGGCCAGGTCATTGAGTATATTTAAGATGGAGATAGATAGGTTCTTGATTGTCAAGGGGATCGAGGGTTAAGGGGAGAAAGTGGGAGAATGGGGTTGAGAAACTTATCAGGGAGGAGAAAAGGTGGACTGCAGATGCTGGAGATCAGAGTCGAGAGTGTGGTGCTGGAAAAGCGCAGCAGGTCAGGCAGGAGACTGATGAAGAGCTTATGCCCGAAACGTTGATTCTCCTGCTCGTCGGATGCTGCCTGTCTTGCTGTGCCTTTCCAGCACGACGCTCTCGACTGAGAAACTTATCAGCCATGATTGGAATGGCGGAGCAGACTTGATGGGCTGAATGGCCTAATTTCTGCTCCTATATCTTATGGTCTTATGAAACGTTAACTCTGTTTCTCTGTCTCCACAGATGCTGCCAGACCTGCTGAGGTTCCACAGTAATTTCTGTTCCCGTTTGTTGCAATGCTGGATGGCCTTATTTGGATGAAATGTTAAAGCAAGTTGACCAGTGGCTGAAGGAGATCACATGAGACTATTTTCAAGGAGACCGGGGATGTTGTCCTCAGTGTTCTGGCTAATACTTACATTTCAGCCGACATCACAAAGATCCAGATATTATCGCAATGCCGCTTGTGGGATCTTGCTGTGCACATGTTGGCCATTGCATTTACCACATTCCAGTTTTTGCTACAGTTTTAAAGTACTGTAAATCCTACCTCTGCAATCTCACTTAGTCCCACGGGGCTCAGGTCTGCTCTTCATTCCGAACTTCGAGTGTCTTCATCATTTGTGGTCACACCTTCAGGTTTACCAGGTCCCAAGTTCATAAACGACCGTTCCCCCCCATTCCTTACAACTTCTCTGCTTTGATTTCCTCCTCAAAGACACTCCTTAAAACTTGGCTCTTTGACCCTATTCTTTCTTGATGTGTCTTGCTATCATAGCTTAGGAACATAGGAGCAAGTATAGATCGTTCAGGTCTGTTCCACTATTCTAGATTGTAGGGTCTTAGACTCATAGTCATATAGCAGGGAAACAGACCCTTCCATCCAACTCATCGGAGCCAACCAGGATGCCTAAGCTGAACTAGTCCCATTTGCCAGTGTTTGGCCCATATCCCTTTGTACCTGTCCTAAAGTCTTTTAAATGTTGCAATTGTACCTGACAAATAGAAACATAGAGTCATAGAGATATACAGCATGGAAACAGACCCTTTGGTCCAACCCGTCCATGCCGACCAGATATCCCAACCCAATCTAGTTCCACCTGCCAATACCCGGCCCATATCCCTCCAAACCCTTCCTATTCATATACCCATCCAAATGCCTCTTAAATGTTGCAATTGTACCAGCCTCCATCACTTCCTCTGGCAGCTCATTCCATACACGTACCTGTATGAAAAAGTTGCCCTTTAGGTCTCTTTTATATCTTTCCCCTCTCACCCCAAATCTATGCTCTCTAATTCTGCACTCCCCGACCCCAGGGAAAAGACTTTGCCTATTTACCCTATCCATGCCCCTCATAATTTTGTAAACCTTAATAAGGTCACCCCTCAGCCTCCGACACTCCAGGGAAAACAGCCCCAATCTGTATAGCCTCTCCCTATAGATCAAATCCTCCAACCCTGGTAACCTTCTTGTAAATCTTTTCTGAACCATTTCAAGTTTCACAACATCTTTCAGATAGGAAGGAGACCAGAATTGCACGCAATATTCCAACAGTGGCCTAACCAATGTCCTGTACAGCCGCAACATGACCTTCCAACTCCTGTACTCAATACTCTGACCAATAAAGGAAACCATACCAAACGCCTCCTTCACTATCCTATCTATGTGCGACTCCACTTTCAAAGAGTTATGAACCTGCACTCCAAGGTCTCTTTGTTCAGCAACATTCCCAACTCAATCAAGTTTGTGAGACATGATTTCCCACGCACAAAGCCATGTTGACTATCCCTAATCAGTCCTTGCCTTTCCAAATACATGTACATCCTGTCCCTCAGGATTCCCTCCAACAACTTGCCCACCACTGACGTCAGGCTCACTGGTCTATAGTTCCCTGGCTTGTCCTTACCACCCTTCTTAAACAGTGGCACCACGTTAGCCAACCTCCAGTCTTCCAGCACCTCACCTGTGACTATTGATGATACAATAGAAACGGGATTGTAAGAGGTTCTGTTCACTCTGAGAGCTGGCTCTGAGGGAGCTGGATCAATGTGAAGGACACTTCACCTGTAAATAAAAGGTGACACGGTGATGGGATACCACTCTGTGGGATTATTTCGGCCTACCTTTTATTCTGAGACTGTGTCACCTGGTATCTTGTCCCCACTGCCCAGGG
Source organism: Chiloscyllium plagiosum (assembly GCF_004010195.1). Lineage (NCBI taxonomy): Eukaryota > Metazoa > Chordata > Chondrichthyes > Orectolobiformes > Hemiscylliidae > Chiloscyllium > Chiloscyllium plagiosum. Next base: position 7,350,889 of record NC_057723.1, read on the forward strand.
AAACACCCTAGCTACATCTACTGTGTCTCTGCCTTGAAGAATCCTCCCTCACCACCTGATGCCTGGAGGAAGAAAGCCTCATCTTCCACCTGGGACCTTCCAACCCCATGGTATCAATGTGGATTTCACCAGTTTCCTCATTTCCCCTCACCCCACCTTACCCCAGTTCCAACCTGCCAGCTCAGCACTGCCCAAAACATCGATTTTCCTGCACCTCGGATGCTGCCTGACCTGCTGTGCTTTTCCAGCACCACTCTAATCTTGACTCTAATCTCCAGCATCTGCAGTACCCACCTGCGCCATGCTGACCAGATATCCTAAAGTAATCTAGTCCCATCTGCCAGCACTTAGTCCATATCCCTCTAAACCCTTCCTATCCATATACACTTCATGATGCTTTTTAAATGTTGTAATTGTACCAGCCTCCACCACTTCCTCTGGCAGCTCATTCCATACACACATCACCCTCTGTGTGAAAAAGTTGTCCCTTAGATCCCTTTTAAATCTTTCCCCTCTCACCCTAAACCTATGCCCTCGCATTTTGGACCCCCTAACCTGGGGAAAAGACCTTGTCTATTCATCCTATCTCTACCATTCCTGTAACCCCAGAGAATCCAAGCCCATTTTCCTCAATCTCTCCTCATAGGACAATCCGACTATCCTGGGGATCAGTCTAGTGAACTTCCACCTCACTCTTTTTCTTCAACAAATAGGTGCGGTGGGGCGAGGGGGAGGAGGTGGGTAGGGAGGGGTTTGCAGTGTGAGAAACTGCACACCAGCTGTGGTCAATTTTGTTACTGTTTTGTTTGCTTATCAAGCACCTTGGGATGTTTACTGGCTCAGAGCTGCTACACAACTACATGTTGTTGTTGTAAAGCATCCTGGGACATCCTGAGGTTATTACATCAATCTTTCCTTGTCATGGGCGGTTTGTAGGAATGCAAACCCTGTGAAAATACACAGCGTGATATTAACGTTTGAACACGTTAGTGTGGAATTGCTTTATCTCATTTACACGCATTAATCGGCATTTTGTTTTACAATTGCGAAACTGGGTATGCCCTGAGTGTTTTTGTGTTGTTGCTGGTTCCATAAATTTTGTTTATCCCGTATGCGTCACAGCTCACATACCTGTTACATTCTTGATGGTCTGTTGATTTTTTTTCTCTCTGTTTCAGATGTTGTCTGACGAACCATTTCAATTCAATCAAAGGCCCATCTGGTGAAAGTATTTTTGTCACTGGGCTGGGCTCGGCATCAACAACAAGCCCTTGCACTTAGATCGCGTCCATGGTGTGGAAATAGAAAATTCCAAGATCCGGAACTGAGGCGCTAGTCAATAAAAATTGAGGTGTTGGGTTGAAGAGGGAACAATCATCAGGAGTGACCAAAACCTCAGTCAAAAATTTGGATTTTATTTCCAGGATGGTTGGAAAGTGATCATAGAATCCGTACAGTGTGGAAGCAGGCCATTTGACCCGTTGAGTCCACACTGACCCTCCGAATAGCATCCTACTCAGACCCACCCACCTATATTATCCCTGTAACCCTCTGTATCCCGTGGCCAATCTACCCAGTTGCACAAGTTTGGACTGTGGGAGGATACCAAAGCAAACCCACACAGAGACAGCGAAAACGTACAAACTCCACACAGACAGTCATCCGCAGCTGGAACTGAACCCAAGGCCCTAGTTTCATGAGGCAGCAGTGCTAACCACTGAGCCACAATGCTGTCCAGATGGAAAGACTGTGAGAGTTAGAGGAATTCTGAAGTTTAGAATGTTTATTTACGTTCTATCAACACATGCAGGGAGTTGGATGGAGTACTCACCTGTGTCCCTTCCCAACACACATTAACACAGTGCAACTTGAACTTCAGGCTAAGACACCAACATTCCCACATACAGAGACCAGGGGTTGTAGATAATTTTTAATCGCCTTTTGTTGCATGCATTCCTGGAATGGTAAAACACAAACATATTTATTGCCCTGAACAACTGTTCTTTCAGGTAAAAACAATGACTGCAGGTGCTGGAAACCAGATTCTGTGTTCGTGGTGCTGGCAGAGCACAGCAGTTCTGCTCCTCAGATGCTGCCTGAACTGCTGTGCTTTTCCAGCACCACTAATCCAAAAACTGTTCTTTCAGCTGATAGACTGGAATCCAAACCACAGGTGATGATTTCCTGTTCTGAAGGGGTAAGCTACCCTTCATTACCTTTACAACCACAGGCAATTACACTGCAGTTTTCTGTATGGCATCTGTCCCTTTGAAGCTTTACTGTTCAAAGTTCCTTTTACATACTTCAGGTGTGACATTCTATGTTTCCTCGCAGGACTAGTTATAATCCAAACAGGATTTCTTTTAAAAAAAAGCACACAAGCTCTGCTTAAAATTTGCTATGTTCATAAATATTTCAGAGTTGTGATCTGCTGTCATGACAACAGGACTAAACTTCAGCGGTGGATGTGGAGATATCGGGTTGGGCACCCGACTTATGTGGTATTTAGGGAAGATGGTAGCAGAGTGGTAACATGATAAGGCTAATAGTTTGAGGGAATGGGTTCAAATCATGACTAATGCTGAATGTTGTAAAAACCCACCTGGTTCATGAATAATCTTCAGGGAAGTTCCCTTATATTCACTGGGACTTGCTCAGTGTCAGGGGCTTGGATAGGGTGGAGCTTATTAGGTGTGTCCAGGATCACCTTATTAAAAATAATATCGAAGCCCTTATAGAACATGGAAGCCCTTACAGAAAGACTGTAATGTCTATCTTTTTGTTCTGTTTCTTATTTTCCTAACTTATGCGTATACTATGTGTATATGTAATGTAGTATAACTTTTTCTTTATTTTCTGTACTTTTTATATCTAAGATTTGTACTTGGTAGTTTGTACCTAAGATAACGTCATGCATTGGTGACCTAGAATACTTTTCACTGTAATGTGATAATAAACTTAATTCTAATTCTAATTCTAAATAGTACAACGAAGGAAGAGGCCATACTAGACTTAGTATCAGAAATGATGTTTCAGTGGGGGAGGATTTTGGGAACAGTGACCATAATTCTGTAAGTTTTAAGTTAATTATGGAAGGATAAGATTCGCCCTCAGGTTGGGGGAAGGCTAACTACCCAAACATTATTTGGAGACGCCGGTATTGGACTGGGGTGGACAAAGTTAAAAATGACACAACACCAGGTTATAGTCCAACAGGTTTATTTGGAAGCACTAGCTTTCGGAGCGCTGCTCCTTCATCACTCCACCTGTTGAAGGAACAGTGCTCCGAAAGCTAGTACTTCCAAATAATCCTGTTGGATTATAACCTAGTGTCGTGTGATTTTTTTTGCCATAACATTAGACAGGAACTGAGGAATGCAGTTTGGGGGTAGCCGTTTGAAGATAAATCCATATCTGGCATGTGAGAATCATTTAAAGGCCAGTTGATTAGAGTTCGGGACCAGATGCTCCCGTGAATATGAAGGAGAACGATGGCAAGATTCAGGAAGATTGGATGACAAGAGAAATTGAGGGCTGAATCAAAATGAAAAAAGAAACCTATGGTAGGTCCAGGAAATTGAATTGGACATGCCGGTGTTGGACTGGGGTGTACAAAGCTAAAAATGACAACCATCTGATGAAGGAGCAGTGCTCTGAAAGCTAGTGCTTCCAACTAACCCTGTTGGACTATAACCTGGTGTTGTGTGATTTTTAACCAGGAAATTAAAGACAGACAGAGCCCTCATAGTTTACAAAGAAAGCAAGAAAGAACTCAAACAGGGAATTAGGAAGGCTAAATGGGGACAGGAAATATCTGCTGTGGAGTGTGTATGCGGGGATTTCCGGTGATAAGGCTGGGGTGGGGAGCTGACGATGTTAGCTGTTGAAATCCCTGACAGACACTGAGGCAAGCAAGTACCTGGGGAGTGAAATCAATACTTACAAAGAATAAATCTGGAATTAAAAATGTTACTGAAATGGCAACAGGGAAGCAATTGCTGTATGAAGCCATCTGGTTCACTAACATCCTTTAGAAAAGGAAATCTACCATCTTTACCTGGTTAGGCCTACACATTACTCCAACCCCAGAGTGAAGGACCCATCAATAATTGGAAATGGAGCCTCCATTTTGAATTCTATGAGCCAATCAGATTTACTGGTTTTAATTACTGAATATGGCTGACTTCTGACTGACCTCTGAGATGGACTAGCAAGCTGCTCAGTTCAGGGGCAATTAGGGACGGGAAATACAATAAATGCAAGTCTGGCCAGCAATGCCCACATCCCATGAAAGAATTGAACCATAAGACCATAAGGTGCTAATCAATTTACCTTAAATCCATGTCCTCTTGTTCTGACTCCTCCTAGCAATGAGAACAGTTTCTCTACGCCTACTTTGTCTCCACGAATTAGATCATTCGGCCCATCCAGTCACCTCCACCATTTGATCATGGTTGATATGTTTCTCAAGTTGAAGAGTGTGGTGCTGGGAAAGCACAGCCGGTCAGGCAGCATCCGAGGAGCAGCAGAGTCGACGTTTCTAGCATAAGGTCTTTATCAGGCATCTTTCTCCTTGATATGTTTCTCAACCCCATTCTCCTGCCTTTTCCCCATAACCCTTAGACCCCTCATGAATCAATAACCTATCTGTCTTTGTCTTAAATACACTCAAAGACTTGGCCTCCACAGCCCTCTGTGCAATGAGTTCCACAGATTCACTACCCTCTGGCTGAAGAAAGAACAAAAAAATGGGTGTGCCTAGAGGCAAATTATTCAGGTGCTGGGATCTCTCCATGCCCTCTGCTAGTCATAAGTAGATTTTCTTTTTCCCATTTCACCACCTGACTCTGGGGTATGGAATACCGATTTCAGTAGGATTGGAGTACGCCCCTCATAGAGAACCAGCGTTAAACCTTACTCCCTCTGCAAAAAGGTACCTCCTGCTTGATCTGGAACGGGTTAATTCAACATGGACAGGTTAACAAAAGGGAGCCTGTTTCTCCAAATCGCTGTCTCGGAGGCAGCTTTAATGAAGAGCAGACCCCGGCACAGTCTCAAACTCATGTCTATTCAAAAACCACATTCCTTGAAATAAAAACATTTCCACAGCTATGAACAACTTGACACCAGGCCTTGTTGGGCAGGGGAAGGGGGTAGGTTTGAAACTCCTAGACAGCTCGTTTTAAAAGAAAACACAGAAATTGGACTGATAGGCGACTGAGTGATGGAATGTGGAAGGTCATTTGCAGATTGTGGACTTTCAATAGGACGTATTATGCGCTGGTGACTACAGTCTGCTAGCCAACAGCAAAAACAAACACACAGAGTCTCGGTGCAGATCCCACTAACCTTTCCTGCCTACTCCTTTCAGAATCACTACAATCAGCTTCGCAAGATTGGACGTATGGAATGAATTATTTTCTCATTTCTGCAGTAGCGCTGTGAATAAATAACACCCTGGAAAGCAAGGTAGCTGCGTGAACTATAAAGTGCCAATTGTTTAAACTTCTCCCCAATCTGACAGCTCAACGCACAGCTATTACTTTATTTAATGACCATGTGCACCATGCATAAGGGCACGCTCAGAGTGGTATTTATTGATGGTGTCAGACCAATTTTCTCTGAATAACTGAGTTTGTAATTGTTTACATACACAGATGTTCTCACACTCGTAGAATTGCTACAATTCAGGAAGAGGCTGGTCAGCACACTGTGGCAAAACTGAGGACTGCAGATGCTGGAAACCAGAGTTTAGATCAGAGTGGTGCTGGAAAAGCACAGCAGGTCAGGCAGCATCAGGAAGGGCTTTTGCTCGAAACGTCGATGTTCCTGCTCCTCGGATGCTGACTGACCTGGTCAGTACACTGTGCCCACACCAGCTCTCTAGATGAAGGTCTCACCTTTTAACATTACCCTGACTTCTCCTGCTCACACGTTTCATCATCAAATCTTAATCCAATTGCCTGTTGATAGTCTTGATTGAACTTGCCTCCACTACACTCTCCATGTTTCAGACCCCAACAGCTCACTGTGCATAAAGGTTTTCCCTCATATCACAATTTTATGTAAGAAGCTAAGGAATAGGAGCAGGAGTACATCTCCTTTAAACTTTCTCCCTCTTACTTTAAACTACGGTGGTTAGCACTGCTGCGTCACAGCACCAGGGACCCGGGTTCGATTCCTGCCTGGGGCAACTGACTGTGGGGAGTTTGCACATTCTCCCCATGTTTGCGTGGGTTTCCTCCGGATGCTCCAGTTTCCTCTCACAGGTCCAATAAAGTGCAGGTTAGGGTGAATTGGCCATGCTAAATTGTCCATAATGTTCAGGGGTGTGTTGGTTAAGTGCATTAGTCAGGGGTAAATGTAGAGTAATAGGGCAGGGGAATGTGTCAGGATGGGTTACTGTTTGGAGGGTCAGTGTGGACTTGTTGGGCCTAATGGCCTGTTTCCACACTGTAGGGATTCTATAAATAATGTCCCATAGTATTTGACATTTCCACCCTGGGAAAAAAGACTCTGACTATCCATCTTATCAACGCCTCTCATGACTTTATGCAATCTTTTCTTTAAAAAAAATCTTTCATGATTTCTGAGGTTTTACTCAATTTGTTCACGTCTGAAGGTCTGTTCAGACCGAATCAACAATTATCACCAATGTATCGGCTTGCGTTGAGTTAGGAGATCACAGAGCTGACTGGAAGCTCCATGTGGAATGAAACCCTCTGGATTTCAGCAATTGAACACGGAAGGGATTCCGTGGTCGGAAATGTGGGATGAAGGGAACAATATGAGAACCGTATTTGTAGCAACCACTTTTCATGTTTAATCCAACAAAAAGAACCTCAATTATTTTCAAAATCAGATCAAGATGTAAAATCGACTGTTGGTGGAAGTTTGTGCTGGATTATGCCCAGTCCTGGCTTATTTTGCAATAGAAGGGCCCATTTGGATCTTAGCTTTAAAGACTCTACAATAATTTATTATATCCTTCCATAGTCCCTCCACATTGTGGCTGTGTGAGCAAATAATGGACAAAATTCTTTCAGCTCATTCCCACATTCTTGTCAGAAGCGCAACCAATTGCATTGGAAAATGGGTCGGCACCCAGATATTCCACTCTGTGAAACGTTGTAAAAGAAGACGGTGGCGTTAATGTAAGGAACCAAGGGCTCCTCTTATTCTCGAAGGATATGGGTTTAAATCCCAGTCCAGGAGCTAATGGTCTTTACATTCAATTAAAAAGTGTGAAATTATCAAGCTGGTCCCAGTCTGGTAATTCTAACAACGATCAGGAAGTGTCGTAAAAACCCATCTGGTTCAATAATATCTCTGACTCAGACTCACAATAATGCAGTTGACTCCCAAATGTTCTCAGAAATGGCTGATTGAGGGACCAGCAATAAATGATAACCCCCTTGCCAACAGCCCATGAAAGAATTTAAGAAAGCAGTTATGTTATATCTCATTGTCAGTACACCTTTAAAAGACTCACTATACTTAAAGACGCAAACACTTTTTTTATTCATTCATGGAATGTGGGCACCACTGGTGAGACCAAAACTTGCTCTCCATCCCTAATTACCCAGAGGGCAGTTAAGAGTCAACCCCATTGCTGTGGGTCTGGAGTCTCATGCAGGCCAGACCAGGTAAGGATGGCACATTTCCTTCCCTCAGGACGTCATTCAACCAGATGGACTTTTTTCCAACAATTGACAATGGTTTCATGGTTATCATTTGATTCTTAATTCCAAATTTTTATTGAATTCAAATTCCGCCACCTGCCTAGGAAAATAGGTCCCGGAACATTACCTGGTCTAGTGATAACAGGTTAAAAATGTGCCCAGTAAATGTTCAGAGAAGCTTGGCAGAAGTGAGCCCCATACTCTTGGAATATTGGTACATTGAGGTTCCAAGGTGACATGGTGGATAATACCATCCATCAAGTGAAGACAGCAATCTCCATTAGAACATAGTCAGTTGACATGTTCATACAACAGTTCAGCCACAGAAATAGTTGGTTCGGCCCATTTCTATGTTTTATTAATGGAATAGTGTAGGTTAGATGGGCTTTAGATTGGTTTTACAGGTCAGCGTAACATCGAGGGCTAAAGCACTGTAATGTTCTATGTGCTATCATTCTTGTGCTGGCTATTTGCAGGAGCAATTCACTGAGTGCCAATCCCCTCCCTTTTCCCGAAAACCCTGCAATTACATTTTCCTTTTCAAATAATCAACTCTATCTTCAAAGCCTCAATTAACTGTGGCTCCACCAGTCTCAAACAGTGAATTCTCGATCTCACTCACTCGCCGCAAGAAAATATTTCTCCTCTTGTCACCATTGTATCTTCTTGCCAATTGCCTTATCTCTGTGGTCTCCAGTTCTCAATCCTTACTTTAGTGTGAACAATTTGCACAGACTCCTTGTGATTTTAATCCATCAGTCAAACTTGCTGAGGGGGATTCTAGACCGAGGGGAAATAGTCTGAAAATTAGTGCCATTCTATTCAGGACAGATGTTAGGAAGAACTTCCACACACAAAGGGTGGTCGAGGTTTGGAACTCTCTTCCACAAATGGCAGTGACTGATGTCGAACCGATGTCAATTTTAAATCTGAGGCAGACCAATTTTTGTTAAGCACAGGGATTAAGGGGTATGGGCCAAAGCCTGGTATATGGAATTAGGGTCACAGATCAGCCGTGATTTCGTTGAATAGGCTTGAGGAGCTGAATGGCCTACTCCTGTTTTCATGTACTCAAATTTCTTTTCTGCAAGGAAAACAGCCCCAGCTTCTCCAACTTATCTTCATAACCGAAATTCCTCATTCCTGGAACCATTCTTGTGAATCTTCACTGGCCCGTCTCCAAAGTCTTCATTTCTTTCTTCAGGAGCCAAGAATTAAACACAGAACTCGAGCTGAGGTTCAACCAGTGGCTAACACATCTTTAAGATACCTTCCTTCCTTTAACACACCATGCCAAATGTATAAATGCCAGCATGTTGAAAGTTTAATTAGACACAGAATATTACAGCCCGACAGGAGGCTATTCCGTCTATGGTGTCAGAGCAACTTCCTCTCCTGCTCTCTCCCTTTCACCAGTCACGGCACGGGCTAAACCCCTCTGCCAATTTAAACCAGCAACACAGAAAAGATTCTCCCCCGTGCCGTAATCTGTTAAAATTCGAGAGGCAAGGAGCTATCCCAGAGGTCACTATTTAAAGTAAAAATAAAAAACCTTATTCTTGAAGTCCAACAGAGAATATTAAAACAAATAGCTATTTACAATTCCTTTTTTTCTTAAACCTATCTTTTACCTCCCACTCTACAATACTAGTCTGATAAAAAAAATCAGACTGATTAGAGTCTGATTAGAGTCATAGAGTCATAGACCCATGCCGACCAGATATCCCAACCCAATTTAGTCCCACCTGCCAGCACTCGGCCCATATCCCTCCAAACCCTTCCTATTCATATATTCATCGAAATGCCTCTTAAATGTTGCAATTGTAC
>NC_057723.1:7360897-7368109 GCF_004010195.1 Chiloscyllium plagiosum
TTTTGGGCTATAGACTGAAAATGAGATTAAAAATGGACATTGATTTAAAAAGGGGAGAATGTACAAGGAGTTATTTGTAGTTTTAGAAAAACAAGTGAAGCTAACTGATGCAACAATATTCACTTCAGGGACACTGTTCCTAGAGAAAGCAGTGCCATTTGTATGGGTGTTCAGGGCGATTCAGGACAATTCTGCCCAGAGACAGCCTTTTGATTGGCTTTTTAAATTGGCACCCAAAACAGAAATTGCTGGAAAAGTTCAGCATCATGTCTGCTTCTGTGAAAAGAAATCAGAGTTAACGTTTCGGGTCCAGTGACCCCTCCTTAGAGCAATTTTAAATTGGCACCTTTCTTATGATGTCAGGAGAGCTCAGCAGAGGATCAAGCCTCTGATTGGTCAGGTTTCAGTTTAACACAGACTCTGTGAGGAGGAATGAAGTAGAAAAAGACAGAATCCAGAAGCTAGCAGAATCAACATCACTTTCTTCTCTCTGTTTTCCCTCGTTCTGAAAATGGCCTTCTCTGCCACTCTGTTGAAAGATCACAGAAGGATTACGTCCAGAATTAGATTAAATTCCTCACTGTGTGGAAACAGGCCCTTCAGCCCAACAGGTCCACACCGACCCTCTGAAGAGTAACCCACCCAGACCCATTCCCCTCTGAATGATGCACCTAACACTGTGGGCAATTTCACATGGCCAATCCACCTGACCTGCACGTCTTTGGACTGTGGGAGGAAACCAGAGCACCCGGAGGAAACCCACGCAAACACGTGGGGAGGATGTACAAACCCCACACAGACAGTCGCCCGATGCTGGAATCAAACCTGGGACCCTGATGCTGTGAGGCAGCAGTGCTAACCACTCAGCCATCGTGCCGCCCAATTGCTGAAAGGAATAATAACAAAGCCCACAGGAAAAGAAAGGCCCTGGGTCCAATCAAGCAACTAGTAACCTAAACACTGATCATCACTGCACAAATAACCTTGATGGGGAGGTGCTGATGTTGGACTAGGGTGGACAAGGTCAGAAGTCACATGACACCAGGTCATAATCCAACAGGTTTATTTGAAACCTCACAAGCTCTTGAAGGGATTGCGTTCCGAAAGCTTGTGATTCCAGATAAACTTGTTGGACTCTAACCTGGTGTCATGTGACTTCTGACAAATAACATTGAAGCATCATTGATAAGAGGAAGCAGACTGTAGAGCCAATCATTTCAGACTGCTAATTCAGAACTGTATCCCTCTAGCAATATTTGTTCCCTCCCCGATGATGTTTGTGCTTTCTCTTTGTGTCAGTTTGTGAGTGTGTGTATGCATAGGTATGTGTCTGTGTGGATATATTTATGTCTGTGCATATGTTTGTATATGTCTGTGTGTTTGTGTGTGTAGGTCTGTGTGTGTGTGTGCGCGCGCATGTGGCTGAATGTGTGCGTGCATGACTATGTTTGTGTATGTCTGTGTGTCTGCCAGTGTGTTTGGCTATGTGTGTATGTATGCCTGTATGTATTCTCCGTTTTTCTGTTTGTGTGTATCTGTTTATGATGTGTGTATGTATACATCTGTGTGTATATGTGAATGCATACGTCTGTGTATATGTTGTGTATGTGTGCATGCATAGTCTGTGTGTATGTGTGTGAAAGCGTGAATATCTGTGTGCGTGTATGTCTGCATTCTTTCAATTAAAGTGAGATTTCTCGTCAATAAATTTTATGTGTCACCTGTTCACCCATCATACCGAACTTACTATGTCAGCTCAGCCTTCCTCAGTATCCTCCTTGTGGTTCCCACCACTTTCATGATATTCACAAGTTTTGAAATCATGCCCACGCACCAAGGGGAATGTGGTGTAATGAGATTCATGTCAATTGTGATGATCATATGACTTGACGTCAGTAACATCTATCTGGAATGAGTGTGTGAACAGAGAGGTCCGAGACACTACACTAGGGAGCTGCATTTGATAACCTGCCACATCCAGATGTAAGTAAAGGAGTGCTACAGTACATGAAGACTTGAAGAGCCTTAAAGATAAGGAGCCAATTACTTCAAAGACAGTGTATGCTTTGTTTTTGAAAATAATGGTGTGTAGGGATTTGAGGAAAGTGCTGGTGATTGGCACCAAGTAACAGAGATAGACAGAATAATGGAGCTGGTGCAGGCATGATGGGTTGAATGGTCTCCTCTGCACTAATAATTCTGGGATGTGCAGCACCAGCAGCCCAAAGATACTTTGGATTGGTATCCTAATGTGTAGGTAATGGTATTGGCTTAAAGTACAAGATAAAGCAAAGTAGGTCATTAATACGCATCAAGGAAGACCAGGAGTTTTTTGTTAAATTCACTGATGGGCTGTGGGTGTCGCTGGCTGAGGCCAGTATTTATTGCCTGTCCCTAGTTGCCCTTGAGAAGGTGGTGGTGAGCTGCCTTCTTGAACCGCTGCAGTCCATGTACTGTAGGTCAGTAGACCCCAGCTGTTAACAAGGAGATTGCAGAGGGGGCAGGGTTGTTTCTGCTGTTGTTATTTCCAGTGCCTTGGCCAATGTCAGTTCCCTTTTGTCTTGCAATGATTGATACAATTCAATGGTTTGCCAGGCCATTTCAGAGGGCACTTGAGAGTCAACTATGTTGCTGGGAGTTTGTGAAATAACTCTACAGAGGCTGGTATCCTATCCCAAGCCACCCTTGATTTACATATGAAAAGTCCTTGACTCTAGTACTGCCTGTTCTGAGTCCATTCTCAGAGTGCCAGAATCTCGGACATTCCTCTTTTTACCAGTCAGGTAAGACTTCATGATTGGACCAATCAGGGAAATCATATTCTATGAAGTCCTCATTGCTGACCTCATTGCAGTCACTACAGTCTGGAGTCACATTAGAACATAGAACATAGAACAATACAGCGCAGAACAGGCCCTTCGGCCCTCGATGTTGCGCCGACCTGTGAACTATTCTCAGCTCGTCCCCCTACAGGGTCCCATCATTATCCATGTGCTTATCCAAGGATTGTTTAAATCTCCCTAATGTGGTTGAGAATCAGGCCAGACCAGGTGAGGATGGCCTATTTCCTTACCTGAAGGACATTAGTGAACCAGATGGACTTTTCCTGACAATCACGAACAGTATCATGATCATCAGTAGATTCTTAATTCCAACATGATCTTTCATTGAATTCAAATCCCATCATCTGCTGCGGCAGAATTAGATTAGATTAGATTACAGTGTGGAAACAGGCCCTTCGGCCCAACAAGTCCACACCGACCCGCCGAAGCGAAACCCACCCATACCCCTACATTTACCCCTTACCTAACACTACGGGCAATTTAGTATGGCCAATTCTCCTGACCTGCACATCTTTTGGACTGTGGGAGGAAACCGGAGCACCCGGAGGAAACCCACGCAGACACGGGGAGAACGTGCAAACTCCACACAGTCAGTCGCCTGAGTCGGGAATTGAACCCGGGTCTCTGGCGCTGTGAGGCAGCAGTGCTAACCACTGTGCCACCGTGCCGCCCATGTCCTCAGAACTTGAGCTGAGTATCTAGATTAATAGGCTAGAATAATACCATTAGACATCTCCTTCCTTCATCTCTGGAATAGTATTAATTTGAAGGTGAAAGTGAGACAAATGGTATTCCTTGTACCCTATGAACTCTAACCCAGCTCAGAAATCTTGTACCTACTTTTAATCAGCCTGTGCGAACTTATTCTGACACCTCTATGAGAACAGAGCTGCTAACTCATAGGTGGAGAGATTGCCATTGCACTCCCTTCTCTAGTCTTGTAGACTACTCTAGATGAGACATTCTCCCAATGTTAATCACTCAGTCATCACCTAAAACAGAAGATCTGGCCATTTATTTGGTTGCAGTTTATAGGTGAATGTTGTGCCCAATTGGTGGCCATGTTTCTGATTACAACTGAGAACACTTCAACAGTAATTAAGTAACCAGTAAAGAACCATGGGATTGTGTTTGATGGTGAAAGATACCGTAAAGAAGCAAGCAAAGACTGGGCCTTAATTCTGGAGGGATAGGATTGAAAAGCATGAACGTTATGCTAAACTTGCACTGAATGTTCTTCAGAGTTTAATCTCTTCACACTTCTGTTCATACCACGACATGGGGGAAACTGAGGAAAGTGTAAAATGGATTTTACAAGATCTGAGGGAAAGCAACAATCAGGAAATATTGAACAGGGCTGAGGCTCTTTACTTCAGAAAAGAGAGACTTGAAGGAGGCCTGGTAGAATCTAAAATTTGTGAAAGAATTAAATCGGGTCAACACATTTCCACCTGTGAATGAGACCAGAACTATGAGATATAAACATTCAGTCAAGAATTCAGGAGAGATTTTCAGTACCCAAAGGGCAATGGGAATGTGGAACTCTCAAGTTGTAGTTGTGGATAATATGGACACATTTAACACAGAGCTTGGTAAATGTAAAGATGAAGCAATAAATTGAGGGCGCGCTGAGGTGAGTTAGAGTGGATCAGGCTAGTGTGAGGCATTAAAGTGATGTGGATTTGTTTGAGTCAAAAGGCTGTTTTCAGGCTGTAAATTCTATGTAATTGTACATATAGATGCATCTACTTATTCCTGTAGAAGTCGAATATATAAAGTCAGAAGTCACACAACACCAGGTTATAGTCCAACAGGTTTATTTGAAATCACAAGCTTTCAAAGTGCTGCCCCTTTGAGGAGTGGAAACAAGCACACAGGCACAAATTATATAGGGAGAGAGGTAAAGGCAGGATGATGAAATTACCTGGAACTCACTGTCTGATCTGAGGAAGGATCACCGGACCTGAAACCTTCTCTCTGATTTCTCTTCATAGATGCAGCCAGGTTTGCTGAGCCTTTCCAGCAACTTCTGAATTTGTTTCTGAGTTATACAACATCTGCGGCTCTTATGGCTTTTATAGGGAATAAAGGGATGTGGACAATGTGCAGACAGATGCAATTAATTTAGAATGGCATCATGGTTGGCAGTGGGTGAGAGGGTAGGAGAGGGAGCTTGGCAACAAGGGCTTGGGGTGTGGTGACTATATATGAGTACCCTCTAGATGTCGGGTCCCATGATCACGACTTGGACTAAGACCACTCTGTCGAGTTCCTTTGAACCACTATCCAGCAAACACACCAGTTTCCACATGGTAAGCCCCATAAGAGATGCCAAGCTGTGATAGTGCGATGATATCCTTACCTGGGCATTAATTACTCACTAGGAGAAAATGAGGACTGCAGATGCTGGAGATTAGAGTCGAGTGTGTGGTGTAGGAAAAGCACAGCAGGTCAGGCAGCATCTGAGGAGCAGGAGAATCGAAGTTTCGGGCAAAAGTCCTTCATCAGGAATGAGGTTGTGAGCCGAGGGGGTAGTGAGATAAATGGAGGGGAGTTGGGCTGGGGGGAAGGGAGCTGGAGGTCCCCGAAGCGGAAGATGAGGTGTTCTTCCTCCAAACGTTGAGTGGTTAGGAAGTGGCGATGGAGAGGGGCCTCAATCATGGTAGGCCAAGAAGGCTTTGTGAATTGTTTGTATGACAAGAACATTGCCAGCTAGACCAACATTTACTGCCCGTCCCAAGTAACCCTTGTGAAGGTGGTGGTGAGCTGCCTTCTTGAACCGCTGCAGTCGACCTGCTGTAGGTTGACCCACAATGCCCTTAGCGAGGGAATTCCGGGGTTTTGACCCAGCGACAGTGAAGGAACGGTGATATATTTCCAAGTCAGGATGGTGAGTGGCTTAGAGGAAAACTTGCAGATTGTGGTATTCTCACCAAATTGATAAGATGAGGCAAATTAATAAGGCTTTTAGAACTAGACCATGAGTTTAGAAGAATGAAAGAGGATTTCATACAAGACTATAAAATTCTAACAGGACTAACTGAGGTAAATGCAGGAAGGATGTTCCTGATGAATGGGGAGTGCAGAACCAGGCAGGTCACCGTCTAAGGATACTGGATAAGCCCCAGAACTGAGATGAAGCCAGCTTTCTTCACTCAGTGAACCTGTAGATTATCTGCCCAAGAAAACAATTGAGGGCAAAGCATTGAATAATTTCAAGAAGGAGTTAGATATAGTTCTTCGGACTAAAGGAATCAAAGGGAATGAGGAGAAAGCAGGAACTTGGCATTGGGTTGGATGACCAGCCATGACCATATTGAATGGTGGAGCAGGCTGAATGGCCGACTGCTGCAGTTCCGATATTTTATCTTTCATGCTTCTGAAATCTCCTGTTCTCCCAAGTACACAGAATCATAGAGTCCGTACAGTGTGGACACAGGCCATTTGGCCCAACAAGACCACACTGACCCTCCAATGAGTATCCCACCCAGAGCCATTCCCCTCCCCCATTACTCTACATTTCCACTGACTAATGCACCTAATCTACATACTCCTGAACAGTATGGCCAAACAGCATGGCCAATTCACCTGACCTGCACATCTTTGGATTGTGGGAAGAAACTGGAGCATTCGAAGGAAACCCACACAGACACGGGGAGATTGTGCAAACTCCACACAGACAGTCACCTGAGGCTGGAATCGAACATGACGTGCTCTTCATTCTGAAATTACACATGGGCCTGATACAATCATGTTACTTTCTTAACAGCTCTGAAATTTATGTTTGAAAAAAATCAATATAATCTATTTCCACCATCTCCCCAGATTGATCGGGCATTAACTGAAATATGTTTCCACAATTTACTTTGGAATTTACCCCTTTCAAGATCTTGTACACCATCTCAGTTCTGGTTAAAGCTACGTAGCTAAACTCATCCATATTGAAACTTAAAAGCAGAAATCACTCACAAGCAACAAGCTTTCTCACAATTGTGACAACATTGATCAAAAATTCTGTTTCAAGTCCACAAACTCAATGAAAGGAGACAAATGTGTGTGTGTGCGTGCATGTCTGAGTGAGACAGTGCATTTGTGTGAGAGAGAGAGAGTGTGTGTGAGTGTGTGCGCATCTGAGTAAGAGAGTGTGTTTGTGCGAGAGAGTGTGTGTGTCTGAGTAAGAGAGTGTTTGTGTGTGAGAGTGTGTGTGTCTGAGTAAGAGAGTGTTTGTGTGTGAGAGTGTGTGTGTGTTTGTATGTGTGTGTGTGTGTCTGTGTGTGTGTGAGAGTGTGTATGTTTGCATGTGTGTCTGTGTGTGAGTGTGTGTGTGTGAGAGTGTGTGTGTGAGTGTGTGTGTGTGTATGTGTGTGTG
>NC_057723.1:7368156-7376831 GCF_004010195.1 Chiloscyllium plagiosum
AGTGTGTGTGTCTGTGTGACTGTGTGTCTGTGTGTGTGTCTGTGTGTGAGTGTATGTGTGAGTGTGAGAGTGTGAGTGTGTATGTGTGTGTGAGTGTGAGAGTGTGAGTGTGAGAGTGTGAGTGTGTGTGTGTGTGTGCATTGTTAGAAGACAACTGTTCTCATGACAGCTTTATTTAATTAGTGTGTACATTCTGAGAGCGATGTTGGCTGCCAGTAAACCAGTGTGGGGAAGCTCTAAAGAAAGAAACTGCACATTTTTTCCCAGCAAGTTCATTGACGTCTGAAAACCCAGAGACTCCTTTGTTTCCTTTATCTCAGCTCCACATTCTGCCCAGGATCACACACGGTACACACCTTCAGGCATGTGAGATCATGTCTGGGTAAGATTCCCCAAGATAATCTTGCATGCCACCACTGAATTAAATCGTAGACAGAGATGCACAATTTTAAAATGTAAACAGGTACCCTCTGTTCATTGTGTTCTTGGGAAGCAGTGTTGTTCCCGTGCTTTTTTTAGGACACTGTTGAATTTTGATGTCGATGCCCCGCAGTAGATTCCAGGGCGGTGTACCATGAAGGACTGTCCTTCTCAACCTCTCCCCTTGCCTGAGGCATGGTGACCCTCAGGTTAAACTATCACCAGTCATCTCTCTCTAGGTCAGAAGTCACACGACACCAGGTTAATATCCAACCGGTTTATTTGAAATCACAAGCTTTCGGAGTGCTGCCCTTTTGTCAGGTGGAGGATGAAGGAGCAGAGCTCTGAAAGCTTGTGATTTCAAATAAATCTGTTGGACTATAACTTGGTGTCGTGTGACTTCTAACGTTGTTCAACACCGGCACTCCATCTCTTTCCAGTGACAGAGCAGCCCGATGGTTTGGCAAAACTATAGCGACTTTCCTTTCCTAGGTACAACTTCAAGAACTTCCTGGTAAGTCTTTTCCGCACCTTCTTCAATTTAATAATATCCTTCCTACTCATCTAAGTCAATAACTAGTTAATGTCTTCTGAAGAAGAGCTATTTCGGACTTCTCTCTGCAGATTCTCCCGTCGGAGTTCCTCCAGAATTTTTATTTCTCCTTTGAGATTTGAAATGTGTTTGTAAATCTCCATTTTCAACCAATTAGAATGCTTTATGTTTTGATTCACTGAAGCTGAGTCAGACCATTAAGTTAATTTATTCAACACTATGTCCCTCTCCTAATTGTTTGGAATGGGGGGTCTGTGAGGGTTATTCCCCATTGATGACCCATTTGATAACAATTGATATCAAAGCTATTCAGCATATTAAGGTCAATCAGGTAACTCTGTTTTTATTTTATTTTAAATCAATATTCTGGTGGTTATAATCATAGAGAGCATTACTGCCATTGTTGGTGATGCCAGTAACAAGGTTAATAATGTTAAAAATCACACAACACCCAGTTATGGTCCAAGAGTTTTATTTTACAACACGAACTTCAAATAAAGCTAGTGCTTCCAAATAAACCTGTTGGACTATAACCTGGGGTTGTGTGATTTTTAACTTTATCCACCCCAGTCCAACACCAGCTCCTCCAAATCAAGGTTAATAATGATTGGTCATAATTTTAAAGTGAAAGGCAGGGCATTTAGAGGGGGTTTGAGGTAAAACATTTTCACCCAGAGGTTGTTGAGGATCTGGGATACACGACCTGGGAGGTACAACTTTTAAAAAGGACATGGATGAGCAGTTAAAATGTCATAGCATTCAAGACAATTGGACCAGTGAGAGAAGGTGGGACTTAGATTAGATTACTTACAGTGTGGAAACAGGCCCTTCAGCCCAACAAGTCCACGCCAACCCTCCGAAGAGCAACCCACCCAGCAACTCACCTAACACTATGGGCAATTTAGCATGGCCTATTCACCTGACCTGCACATCTTTGGACTGTGGGAAGAAACTGGAGCACCCGGAGGAAACACACACAGGCACAGGGAGAATGTGCAAACTCCACACAGGCAGTTGCCCGAGGTGGGAATTGAACCTGGGTCTTCGGCGCTGTGAGGCAGCAGTGCTGACCACTGTGCCACTGTGCCGCCCACTTGTGCAGGTGGTAGTACATTTGTGGCATATAGACTTGATTGGCCGAACGGTCTCCTCTCTACTGTTTCATTCTATCACTCTCTATGAGTCTATGCCAAGCTCTTCCTAATTGTGCATCTCGAAATCAAATATTGGCCCAATCCCTTCGGCAGGTTATTGGTCATATATTTTTCACTGCAGATGTCAAATGTCTTTATTTTCTCATTACAGATGATCTGCAGTGCGGCAGGAGGGGAGGTGATGGCTAGGGAACTCAAAAAAAGATTAGAATTCCTCAGGAAAATATTCCACCTGGACATGGAATGTTCCAGCCCTATTTGGTCATTTAAAGAAAAATTCCATCCCTCACAATCCAAAAACTATAAAACCAGCTACTTTGTACAACATCAAAGCAATGTAACCAAGCTCTCAGTCCTGGCCTCAGTTATGGCTATCATGTAATAGGATGAAATGCAATCCTTAAGCCAAATGTTTGCTTATACTAGGAAGACTACTGATGCTGTTGCTGCACTTCAACATGCTGAATTCATCAGAGTCGATAAAGTATGGTGCTGGAAAAAGCACAGCAGGTCAGGCAGCATCTGAGGAACAAGAGAGTCAACATTTCAGGCTTAACCCTTCACTAGGACACCCACAAATATAAGGCACAACTCCACTGAGCCTTAATGCAATGCACCTCCTGGATGTAAATAAATCTCTTGTCACACTGCTATTAGCCTCAACACTGTCGATTATATTTTGTAGTTTGAATGAAAGTTAGCCACGTTCTGCCTGTCAGAGTTGCTGATTCATCCGTTTGGATAATGGAAAATGGATGACTTGGCCAATTGCACGGGATTGTTTCCATTCTTGAGTCCAGGCCAAAGATTTTGTCATTGGAAAACCATCCGGGACAAAGTCCTCTTCCTCTCTGTGTTATCTTTTTGTGTGTACGCTTGTGAGGTGCTGCAGCACCAATGATTCAGCAGGCAGACAGCTTCTGGGCCTGGAAGGATCTCAGTGATGTTTACAGGAGGCCATTCAGCCCATCATGTCAATACCAAGCAATAAAGATCTGACTACAGTAATTCATTTTTCCAGCATTTCATGGTTGGCACTAATGGCTATGGCAACACTGGCAATATCGAAATGCTGCTGTAATGTTAAGAGAGTTTCTGACTCAACCACCCTCTCAGGCAGTGAGCTCCAGACACGCACCATCCTCTGAGTGAAAAATATTCCCCTGAACTCTCCTCTTAGCTTTCTAATTCTTATCTCAAATCTATGCCCCTGGTAATGACCTCTCCACTAATGGAGGAAGTACCTTTCTATCCATCCGATCTATACTCCCCACTTATACGTCTCTTCAAGGTCAGCTCTCAACCTTTGCTGCTCCAGGGAGAACAACCCCAGTCTATGCAACCCTTCCTTATATCTCAGACGCCCCAGCTGTACCCTCTCTAGTACAATCACATCCACTCTATAATGTGGGGACCAGACCTGCATCTCAGTGATGGATGCATCAGCATTTCAGACAGTCCCAGCTTAACCTCTCTGCCCCTTTCTTTAAACTCACTCATAGGAAATGGGTATCACTGGCTGCGCCCAGCATTTATTGCCTGTACCTAGTTGCCCCTTGAGAAGGTGGTGGTGAGCTGCCTTCTTAAACCTCGCTGCAATCCATATAACGTAGGTAGACCCACAATGCCCTTACGGAGGGAATTAAGAACACACGAATTGAGGGAAGTGTAGGCCATTGAGGAACGCTCATCTGCTTCCCTGGGCAGGGAGTTTCACAGATTCACAACCCTTTGGGTGAAGAGGCTCCTCCTCAACTCAGTCCTAAGTCTGCCCCCTGCCCTCCTTACTTTGAGCCCCTACTTCTAGTTCCTACAAACCCTTTAAAATAATACAATTGTGTCAATATCACAAAGTAAGATGCCGGTATAATAGTGAGGATTGAAAGTTCGTGGGCGGGCCACCATGTGGATTTGAGGGCACAGTCAGTCCAGCCATGACCTTATTGATCGACAACACGGTGGCACAGTGGTTAGCACTGCTGCCTCACAGCATCAGGGACCCTGGTTCGATTCCCGCCTTGGGCAACTGTCTGTGTGGAGTTTGCACATTCTCCCCGTGTCTGCGTGGGTTTCCTCCGAGTGCTCTGGTTTCTTCCCACAGTCCACGAATGTGCAGAGTTAGATGAATTTGCCCTGCTAAATTGCCTATAGTGTTCAGGGATGCGTAGGTTAGGTGCGCCAGTCAGGGGAAATGTCGGGAAATGGGTCTGCATGGGATACTCTTCGGTGAGTCAGTGTGGAATTGTTGGGCCAAATGGCCTGTTTCCACACTGTAGGGATTCTATGACAGAGCGGATTCAAGGGGCCAAGTGACCTCTCCAGTCATGGTTGTACATAGGATGGCGGGGGTGTGGGGTGAGGAGGGGGTAAGTGGGATGTGGTGCAAACTGAAATTGGAGACATTAACCTGAGAATGTCAATCACAGAGGCGCTGAGGCAAGCAATACCATAGGGAGGTCGAAAGTGGCTCGGCAAGGTGGAGGTTACAATGTGCTCTGGGATAAATAGATTTCCCAAGGTTACACATGGCACAGGCTCAGCCTCGATAAGTGGCCCAGGAAAGTTGGAGCCAGTGGCCATTAGGGGTGTAACTGTGAAAACAATGACTTCATCCTTCCCTGTGTTCAACGTAGGAAGTTGTAACTTTGCAAAGCTTGATGTTATTCTGGAAGATTGATAGCATGGAATTAAGTCATAGTTCCTCTAATTCACAAACCGCTGACAACAAATTGGTTAAGAACTGTTCATGGAATAAATAGAATGAGGTGAAATGCCCACCTCTAAGTTCACTAACAGCACTCCAATATCACGGCTCACAAACGCTAGTCTGAAAATGAAGTTGCTGGCAATTATTGAAAGGCTGAACATTTGCTGAGTTCTCCAGTGATTCAAGAGGTAGGCATTTTGGACATGGTAGGAAACTGGGAGTGGCTGCAGGAAGCTGGCCAGTATGCAAACAGGACGGAAAAGGATGGGCAAGGAGTCAGTTAAGGTTGGGAGGTTCAACTGATTAAACAGAGTTGAGTTTGGCTGCTGTGGCAGGAAATCTATACAAGTGGTTGTTTTGTATAGGTGTACACATTTCCCAGACATGTACTCAAGCCTGTATAGATTTACAGTGAATTCCTTGTACAATTGATTACCCACATCCTGGGAGATTTATGCAAAGTAGTGTAAAGCATAACTTGTAAAGATTTTGTGCCACCCCAGTATGGGGAAGAACAACAGGTGCATTTGCTGCTCAAACCTTCAGACATGCTTTGAGATGGGAAGGTTTAAGAGAAAAGTGTTTCCTGTCTTGCTCTGTAGATGTCCCATTTATGTTCTGAGAAAACAGAAATGTAGAAATGCAGATACGTAGAACATAGGAGCAGGAGGAGGCCATTCGGCCCTTTGAGCCTGCTCCACCATTCATCCGATCATGGCTGATCATCCAACTCATTCGTCTAATGCTGCTTTCTCCCCATAACGTTTGATCCCATTCGTCCCAACTGCTATATCTAGCTACCGCTTGAATACATTCAATGTTTTGGCATCAACTATTTCCTGTGGTAATGAATTCCACAGGCTCACCACTCTTTGGGTGAAGAAATGTCTGCTCATCTCTTTCCTAAAAGGTTCACCCCGAGTTCTCAGACTATGATCCTCTGGTACTGGACACACCCACCATCAGGAACAGCTTCCCTGCATCTACCCTGTCTCGTCCTGTTAGAATTTTAGAAGTCTCTATGAGTTCCACCTACATTTGTCTGAACTCCAGTGAAAACAGTCCTAACCAAGTCAATCTCTCCTCATACGCAGTCCCTCCATCCCTGCAATCAGCTTGGTAAACCTTCACTGCACTCCCTTGAGAGCGAGAGCGTCCTTCCTCAGAAAAGAAGACCAAACCTGCACATTATATTCTAGGTGTGGCCTCACCAAGGCCCTGTATAACTGCAACAACACATTCCTGCTCCTGTGCTCGAAACCTCTCGCAATGAAGGTCAACATCCCATTTGCCTTCTTTACCACCTGCTGCCCCTGCATGCTTACCTTCAGCGACTGGTGCACAAGGACACCCAGGTCCTGCTGCACACTCCCCTCTCCCAATTTACACCCATTCTGGCAGTAATCTGCGTTCTTGTTGTTGCTTCCAAAGCGAATAACCTCGTATTTATCCAAATTATACTGCATCTGCCGTTGATTTGCCCGCTCACCCAACCTGTCCAGATCATGCTGCAGGATTGCTGAATCCTCGTCACAGCTCACCCTCCCACCCAATTGGTATCGTCCACAAACTTTGAGATGTTACGTTTTGTTCTCTCATTCAAGACATTAATATATATTGTGAATATCTGGGGTCCCAGCACCGATTCCTACGGAACCCCACCAGTTACTGCCTGCCAATTTGAAATGGGAGAGTGCAGTTAAGTGGCGTTGAAATGCCCATCAGCCTGATTGAATGGTGGAGTGGACTAGATGGGCCGAATGGCCTTTCTTCCACTCCTATGTCTTATGGTCTTATGGAGCCATTAATTCCTACTCTTTGTTTCCTCTTTGCCAACCAGTTTTCTAACCATCTCAATACATTTTCCCCAATCCCATGCGCTTTAATCTCGCAAAATAATCTCTTATGCGGGACTTTGTCAAACATTTACTGAAAGTCCTAATATATCACATCATCTGGCTCCCCCTTTTCAACTCTACGAGTTAAATCTTCATAGAATTCCAACAGATTTGCCCCTCATAAACCATTGCTGAGTTTGTCTGATCCTGCCACTGCTCTGCTATAAAGTCCTTGTTAATGGATTCAAGAGATTTCCCCACTGCCGATGTTAGGATTACTGCTCTATAATTCCCTGCTTTCTCTCTAACCCCGAGTTTTGAATATCGGAGAATGTGCAGAGACTAATGCAATTTACAAGGATGTTGCCAGGGTTGGAGGGTTTGAGCTATCGGGAAATGCTGAAGAGACTGGACCTGGAACATCGGAGGCTGAGGGGTGACCTTATAGAGGTTTATACAATCATGAGGAGCATGGATAGGGTAAAGAGACAAGGTCTTTTCCCTGCGATGGGGGAGTCCAGAATTAGAGGGCATAGGTTTAGGGTGAGAGAGGAAAGGTTTAAAAGGGACCTCAGGGGCAACGTTTTCACGCAGAGGGTGGTACATGTATGGAATGAGCTGCCAGAGGAACTGGTGGAGGCTGGGTCAATTGCAACATTTAGAAAGGCACCTGGATGGATATATGAATAGGAAGGGTTTGCAGGGATATGGGCTAAGTGCTGGCAAATGGGGCTAGATTAAGTTGGGATATCTGGTTTGGCATGGACATGTTGGACCGAAAGGGTCTGTTTCCCGTGCTGTACATGTCTGACTCTATGACTCGATGGAATCCTGGAGGATGACCACCAAGCTGCTCACTTACGTCTGAAATAAACAGAAACAGATGTTGCTGGAGAAACTCAGCAGGCCTAGCTGCATCTGTGAAGAGAGAAATATTTAATATTTCGATTCCAGTGACCCGCCTGGACCAATCACCATAGTCCTTATTCCCCTCGTGACAACCCCTGTGTCTCCCTCTGCCCATTCTCCCTGCTGTTTTATAGCCTCTTTGCCAACCTAATGGTAACTTATGCCAGCATGTAACCTCTCTCACCCATCACCCTTTTCCCTTAGACCTTCCATAGTCTTCACCTAGTACCCATCATGGGCAGAGCTCTGGAGCAAAGTTGAGATTAATTACAACTTTTAAAGAGAGGGATGGAGGGGGCTAGGTAGTGTTGGCAAAATGGTGTCACAGGATGAGTAATCCAGAATTCCCGGATAATAATGCTTCAGGGCATGGGATTGAATCCCATCCTGGGGAATGATGAGAGTTAGATCACTGGAAAATCTGGAATAAAAAGCTAGCCCAGTGGTCATGTAGCCCGCTTGATTGGCATTACACCCGTAAACATCCACACCCTCCACCAGCGAGGCTCATTACCAGCAGAGTGTACTATCTACAAGATCCTTAGACAGAACTTCCCAAACCCATAACCGCAGTGATTGTAACAAGGTGAGCTCAGTGGGGCCTCATTGAATATGAGTTCCCTGATTGGGGCTGCTAATCTGGTTAACCGGGCTGACAGATAAGAACAGGAATGTCAGAGGTTCCATTCATTCTGAGAGTTGATTCTAAGAGAGCTGGATCAGCGTCAAGTTCTCTCCGTGTATAAATAAAGGGTTAGTGAGTTTTGAGAAGATTTGTAGCTCAGGTTGAGGTTTTGGATATAGGTTTGCTCGCTGAGCTGGAAGGTTCGGTTTCATTAATAAAGGGTGATTTGCTGACAGGATACCGGCCTCTATCAATTTGTTTCCTTGGTGATGAGAGTAACCTGAAGAAATTCAACGAGGTAAAAACAATGACTGCAGATGCTGGAAACCAGATTCTGGATCAGTGGTGCTGGAAGAGCACAGCAGTTCAGGCAGCATCTAAGGAGCAGCGAAATCGACGTTTCGGGCAAAAGCCCTTCATCAGGAATAAAGGCAGTGAGCCTGAAGTGTGGAGAGATAAGCTAGAGGAG
>NC_057723.1:7377056-7417175 GCF_004010195.1 Chiloscyllium plagiosum
CTCCCTCACCACCAGACGCCTGTAGGAAGAACGCCTCATCTTCCGCCTCGGGACACTTCAACCCCAGGGCATCAATGTGGACTTCAACAGTTTCCTCATTTCCCCTTCCCCCACCTCACCCTAGTTCCAAACTTCCAGCTCAGCACTGTCCCCATGACTTGTCCGGACTTGTCCTACCTGCCTATCTCCTTTTCCACCTATCCACTCCACCCTCTCCTCCCTGACCTATCACCTTCATCCTCTCCTCCACTCACCCATTGTACTCTATGCTACTTTCTCCCCACCCCCACCCTCTTCAAGCTTATCTCTCCATGCATCAGGCTCACTGCCTTTATTCCTGATGAAGGACTTTTGCCCGAAACGTCGATTTCAAAGCTCCTTGGATGCTGCCTGAACTGCTGTGCTCTTCCAGCACCACTAATCCAGAACCTGAAGAAATTCGCTCACACATGTTGTCTTTGAGTTGGGTTATGTCTTTCTGGCATCATGCCGTTGTTTGGGAAGCTTATCCCCGTTCGTCCCTGCCAATGAAGGCTGGGCTCAGTATGTGGAAAGAATGCGTTATTTCTTCAAAGAAAATGGACAAGAAATCAACAAGAAATTCTCCTGCCAGCTGGGGGACATGTCAAGTTTTTGGTTGTTAGTAGCCATACCTTTCCCTGAAGCACCAAATACTAAAACTAATCAAGAGTTGACAGATTTACTTAAGGAATATTATGACCCCAAGCCTCCTTTAATTCTGAGATGCTATAGGTTTTACTCAGCAATTTGAAAATCAGAAGAATCCATATCGGATGAAGACTGGTTAAGGCTTGGGGCAGCATGGTGGCTCAGGGGTTAGCACTGCTGCCTCACAGCGCCAGGGACCCGGGTTCGATTCCTGCCTTGGGTGACTGTCTGTGTGGAGTTTGCACATTCTCCCCTTGTCTGTGTGAGTTTCCTCCGGGTGCTCCGGTTTCCTCCCACAGTCCAAAGGTGTGCAGCTCAGGTGAACTGGCCATGCTAAATTGTTAAGGGTCAGGTGTAATAGTCAGGGGTAAATATATGGTAGGGGAATGGGTCTGGGTGGATTACTCTTCGGAGGGTCGGTGTGGACTTGGGCTGAAGGGCCTGTTTCCATACTTGAGGGAATCTAATCTAAAATCATGTGACTTTGGTTTAACCCTTAGTGAGTTGCGGAGAGATTGTTTGTTATGTGGGGTTAATGATGTAACCATGCAGAAGTGCAAACTAGCTAAAGCCCAACTGGACTTCAAACAGGCACAAGAACTGGCTTTATCATTGGAAAATGTGATAAGTTGGAACACCATCCAGAAGGCCAAGTGTCCTGCCTGAGAGATACGCCACATCAGGTACCACCACTGGAAGAGCCTAGAATGGTTCGAAATTTTATGGACACACTTCCAGTCACAGCTGACAATGTCAGACTTTGTATTAGTGGTGCTGGAAGAGCACAGCAGTTCAGGCAGCATCCGAGGAGCAGTAAAATCGACGTTTCGGGCAAAAGCCCTTCATCAGGAATACAGGCAGAGAGCTTGAAGGGTCTCCACCCTTCAGGCTCTCTGCCTTTATTCCTGATGAAGGGCTTTTGCCTGAAACGTCGATTTTACTGCTCCTCGGATGCTGCCTGAACTGCTGTGCTCTTCCAGCACCACTAATCCAGAATCTGGTTTCCAGCATCTGGTTTCCAGTCATTGTTTTTACCTAATATCAGACTTTGGATTGGTCCTGGCCAAACTGAAACACCTGATGGTGATGGGGGAACCAAAAGGCTGTCACAACCAGAACCGAAATGTTTCTGAACCCAGGAGAGGATGGCATATTATTATGGCGATTGACCCGAGCTAAGGTCACTGCCAGATACTAGCTGAACTCCACCACGGTCATCCAGAGGTTTCCAAAATAAAGATGTTGGTAAGATGTTATGTCTGGTGGCCAGGATTGGATGCAGACATAACTGCATTGGTGGGGACACAAATTACTGCCAGCAACTCCCCCTTTTGTAGGAATGTCTGGATAAACCCTGGACTCGGTTACATGCCTCTTTTATGGGCTCAATGTGCTTAGTTATTGCAGAAACCCACTCAAAGTGGCTGGGCATGTATAGCGTTCATTCGTCAAGCACGGGAATGACAATAGAAAAACTGTGAGCATCTTTTCCAATACACGGGTTCCCGGAAATGTTGGTCACAGATAACGGGCCATCATTTACCAGCAGGAAATCTGAGTATTTCCTAAAGTCGAAAGGTATTCGTCATATAAGGACCAGCTCCACACCACTCATCATCCGATGGTCTGGCAGAAAGAGCAGTCCTAACTGTGAAGGCAGGCTTAAAGAAACAGGATTAGAATATTGGCTGGAAAAGTACAGCAGGTCAGGCAGCGTCCGGGGGGCAGGAAAATCAATGTTTCAGGTAAAAGCCTGGTTTTCCTGCTCCTTGGATGCTGCCTGACCTGCTGTACTTTTCTAGCACTACCCTATTCTTGACTCTAATCTCCAGCATCTGCTGTACGCACTTTCGCCAGGCTTAAAGAAACAGCCTACAGCTTCACTAGATACCAAACTGTCCCGGTTCCTGTTTGATTATAGGACCAACCCTCATACAACTACAGGGACAGCTCCAGCAGAGTTACGATGGGGATAAGACCCCACACCAGGTTAAACCTGAGGAAGGGTGAAATGGCATCAGGAATGTCAATGCCGGCTACAAGACTCTGCTAAGCGAGAGAGCGATAGTTAACTTCAGGAATGGCCCGGCATGGGGAAGAGGGACGGATAATGCAAGGTCAGGTCCCGTGATTTAGAACGTTCGTGTTGGTCTGATGGTCCTGGAGAGGCACGTGGACCGTATGAAAACTGCAAACTCACAAACGATTCGGGAGCAAACGTGCCCAGCTCCTCGACAGCCTTTCCGATTGTTCCCGGACCTGTGGGTCCTCCCTCCCCATCAGGTGTTGGAGATACCTCGCAATCTGAGATGGACACGGCGGATGTCTTCACCTTGATGATGTAGCCACCTGAAGAGGAGAATGAATTCCTCCTGAAATGCTCCAGGTACAAGAGGCGTATTACACCCTGCCCCTATCAGAGGCAGAGTCAGAGGAACCTGACCCATTGCTGAAAGACCCCAGGAGGAGCTATAAAACAAAGAACTGGCTATACCCTCAGACTCAAAGCAGGAGGGGTGTAGGGACTGTAATAAGGTCAGCTGGGGGCCTCATAGAATATGAGTTCCCTGATTGGGTCTGTAAACCTGGTCCAACCAGGGAGCCCTGGCTGACCGATATAAACAGGAGTGTCATTAGGGCCTGGGTGTCCTTGGAGAAGGAGCACGCGGTGTCCACCAACACCCTGGAGTTGTTCAGGGACAGGTGGGCACCGCAGGGAGTGGAGTGCATTATTTCCCCCTCCAACTCTAATTTGATTTATTCCCTGCCCTCCCCTTCACTGTTTGATCACACAGCATTGCCCTTTGATGTGAAGGGCACTGCTTGTCACTGGCCACTCGGGTGTTTTCCTATCTTCCTGGTGGTGGAAATTGAATAAAGATTCGTGCACTTTGTGTCTTTCACTGTGTCTCACGCCTACACACACACACCATGGGTGCTCTGGGGAAAAATAAGCACTACTGCAAGTAGTGTGGGGGTTAGAGAAGAGGAAAAAAAAACAGAAGTGTAGCATTGCCCTTTGATGTGAAGGGCACTGCTTGTCCCTGGCCACTCGGGTGTTTTCCCTATAAAAAGAGAGAAAAAAAATAAAAATAAATAAACAGGAGTGTCAGAGGGTCTGGTCACTCTGAGGGAGCTGGATCAGTGTCAAGGACTCTCCATGTGTAAATAAAGGGGGATTTGGTGACAGGATACTGGCCTCTGTGGATTTATTTCAATGAGCACTTCCATCTAGAAGGACAAGGGCAGCAGATACACCAGCAACTGCAAGTTCCCCTCAAAGCCACTCACCATCCTGACTTGGAAATGTCTCGCTGTTCCTTCACTGTCACTGGGTCAAACCCTGGAATTCCCTCCCTCAGGGCATTGTGGGTCAACCTACCACAGAGAGACTGCAGCAGTTCAAGAAGGCAACTCGCTTCCATGTTCTAAAGGGAAACTAGGGATGGGCAATAAATGTTGGCCCAGCCAGCGAAGCCCACATCAAAAAAGATATTTTTTTAAAATCAAACCATTGTCGATAATCAGAAAAATCCATCTGGTTCACAAATGTCCTTTAGGGAAGGAAACTGCCATCCTTACCTGGTCTGTCCTACACATGACTTCAGACCCAAAACGATGTGGCTGATTTTCATCTGCTTTCTGAGAAGGTCTGAGCAAGTAAATCACTCATCAAGTCGCAACGATGGATATTTGGAGCGTTCCTTCAAACAGCAATCACAGTAAAGATGAACCGAATGGTCTCCATCTGTGCTATCCCATTCTTTGATTCTAGCTTGTTTCTGACCAAACTGGGAATTATTTTGCATGGCTGTGTTCAGTGGTCAGTTCAGAAATCACATGTATTGCCTTTCAAGTTACATTAAGCAACAAATTGGAAAGGACTGCTGAGGTAGATTTGGTGCCATGGTTTAGTCTGACCAAACACTAGCTCCCTGCTGTCTCACTGTGTGTTGAATAACAGTAAGTGCAGACCAAAACAATCCACAAGGCATAATTTCAAGTCTGACGTTGATGAAGATTGTCAAACAAAAACTCTTATTTAATAATCTTCAAAAAAAAATCAAGAGCAGTGAATACTGTGACATGACTTTGATTTTTATTTTCTATATTAATCTCTGCTGTTAAACTGTTGCATGTTTTAGCTTCCATCTGACTTGCAAGAAAACAAATCTTTTGAATTCCAGCTGTCAGTGTTAATCTTCATAAGGATGTGTTACCATCAGGAAGTAGGAGCATAAAGAGGGTCATGTGGTGCGTCCTTTTTTCAAAAACATGTTATAAGATCCGTGGGGGCCTGTTTGACTGCACAATGGAATTCACTGAACCATTTTTTATTGAAGAAAGACAATCATTTTATCAATCCCTCTCGTGGAAACATCACCACATTGCGTGATGAACTCAGCACTCATTGTTTGGGGTATTCATAAATGATGTAGATGGGAATGTGGGGATATGTTGATAAGTAGATTTGCAGAGGACACGAAGATTGGCTGTGTGGTTCACTGAAGAAGGGCTTACGCCCGAAACGTTGATTCTCCTGCTCCTCGGATGCTGCCTGACCTGCTGCGCTTTTCCAGCAACACATTTTTCAGCTCTGATCTCCAGCATCTGCAGTCCTCACTTTCTCCTGGTTCACAGTGAGCCTGGGATGTTGCCTGGGATGGAGCAATTTAGCGATGAAGAGAGACTGGAAAAGCTAGGATTGTTTTCTTTGGAACAGAGAAGGCTCTGAGGGAACCTGATAGAGGTGTACCCGATTATGAGGGACAGGGTGAATGGAAAGTCACTGTTCCCCGTAGTCGAAGGGTCATTAACAAGGGGGCTTACTTTTGAAGTGAAAAGCAGGAGGGTTAGAGGGGATTTGAGGAAAATCTTTTTCACCCAGAGGGTGATGATGGTCTGGAATGTACTGCCTGGGAGGGTAGCTGAGGCAGGAAACCATGCAAACTTTAAAAAGTATTTGGATGAGCCCTGGAAGTGACATAACATTCTGGGCTATGTGCCTACTGTGGCTGGTGGGACTAATGTAGGTAGTAGTACAGACTTGATGGGTTGAAAGGCCTCCTCAGTACTGTATGATTCAATGATTCTGTGATGAGTTGAAAGATTATATGCCCTATGTAAAGGTCTTATGAGTGCTGACAAAGACCTTTGACATGAGAGGCAATACAGTAATTCCTGGCTGATGTTTACTCAGGGGCACACTCCAATGGGGCAAGTGATCAGTAGCAGAAACCCTGATTACAATTTTCCCCTCACACTGTTTGAAATCAATTCCTCACAATTGCTTAACAATTGAAATGTTCTAAACAGGCATTACCCTGAGATTGAACCCGAATCCTTCTTAACTGCATCATGTTGGTGCCTTCACCTGTGTAGCTATCAGAAGTCCAAACAGTTACAATGGATGAGATAAATTGAAAGATTCATAATGCTTTTGTGCTAGATTTCCTCTGCAATTTATTTTTGTTTTATGTAGCTTTCATTTGCCAAAATTTGAACCCAATGTTTTCTTCATTTCATTCTTTCAGGAGTCATTTTATTTTAAATAAGCTGAACTCCAAATACCATGCATTGTTTCTCTGTCAATAACTAATAAATGGACAATTGAGACTCCAAAACCCCTCAGCCAAGCGGACCACATCAGTTTGGGGCTTGATGCAAATCAAATCAACCCAATAATCATTGGGGTCACAGGATTCAAACATTAGCTCTGCTTTCTCTCTCCACAGATTCTGTCAGACTTGTTGAGCTTCTCCAGCAATTTGTGTTTGTGCTTCAAACTTTGAACATCTGCCATTGTTCATTTTCATCCAGACTCTCAGTCTTGGTTGGAAGGATTTACGTCTATGAATGTCTTCCTATACCACAGTGTCAGAGCTGATTAGTCATTCACCATAATATCCCCCATAAGGCTGCCAGAACCTCTCACCCACTGGGCAATTGCAAGGGTTGTGGCTCCTTCATAGAGTCATGGAGATGTAAGGCACAGAAGCAGACCCTTCGGTCCACCCTTATCTCTCTACCCCCTTGGCTCGCAAGCCTAATTCCTGATGAAGGGCTTATGCCTGAAACATCGATTCTCCTGCACCTCAGATGCTGCTGACCTGCTGTGCTTTTCCAGCACCACACTCTCGACTCTGATCTCCAACATCTGCATCCTCACTCTCTCCTTCTGTCCAGCCTGTCCATGCTGACCAGGTATCCTAAATTAATCCAGTCCCATCTGCCAACCCGTGATCCATATCCCTCTAAACCCTTCCTATTTATATACCCATCCAGATGTCTTTTAAATGTTGTAATTGTACCAGCTTCCACCACTTCCTCCAGCAGCTCATTCCACACGCGCACCACCCTCTGTGTGAAAAAGTTGCCCCTTAGGTTCCTTTTACATCTTTCCCCTCTCACTCTAAACCTATGCCCTCTAGTTCTGGATTCCCCCACTCTAGGGAAAAGACCTTGCCTATTCACCCAATCCATGCCCCTCATGATTTTATAAACTTCTATAAGGTTACCCCTCAGCCTCCAACACTCCAGGGAAAACAGCCCCAGCCTATTCAGCCTCTACTTATAGCTCAAACCCTCCAACCCTGACCATATCCTTGCGTTTCTTTTCTGAACCAGTTCAAGTTTCACAAAATCCTTCCTATAGCAGGGAGACCAGAGTTGAATGCAGTATTCCAAAAGTGACCGAACCAATGTCATGTACAGCCACAACATGACATCTCAACTCTACACAATGCTCTGATCAGTAAAGGAAAGCGTGCCAACCACTTTTGTCACCACCCAGTCTACCTGTAACTGAACTTCCCATCTCTGCCTCACTTGCAGTTTAACCTCCCCTGACCCTAACCCTGACCACTGACCCTGTCCTCTAACTCCTGACCAAATCAGATAATTCTGTCTTCAGTGGTATGGTCACTTGGAACTGCAGACCCCAGCTTTAATTCTAGTTCGGATCCTAGGAATTGTAGTTTTATTTCCAGTAGCTCATTGCTGAATGGATCTATCTGTTATAGAGTGACTGAGCTTTTATAGCACTAAGCAAGCCCTTCGGCCAATTGTGCCTGTGCCAGTCATCAACCATTTATGGGGCGGATGGGTGGCTCACACCTGCCCCTCACAGCTCCAGGGACCCGGATTCCATTCCACCGTCAGGTGCCTGCTTGTGCAGAGTTTGCACATTCTCCCTGTGTCTGCGTGAATTTCCTCCGAGTGCTCTGGTTTCCTCCCACAGCCCAAAGATGTTCAGTTTAGATGGACTGGCCACGCTAAAATGCCCATAGTGTCCAGGGATGTGCAGGCTAGATGGGTTAGCTGTGGGAAATGCAGGGTTACAGGGATAGGTGGTTCTAGGTAGGATGATCTTTGGTGAGTCTGTGTGAACTCGATGGATCGAATGGCCTGCTTCCACACGTTGGGGATTCTCTGAGCAATTCTCATCTCATTTTCTATTCGCCAGAATGCAATTACATTTCAAATGCTTGTCTCAATACTTTTTAGGGGGCTTGATAGAAGGAGCATTGAAAGTCAATATAAAACAGGGGCATAAGTCTAAAGGAAATGCAGAGGGAGGGACTGGGATATATATGTTTCTGAAGAAGGTCACTGGACCTGAAATATAACTCTGCTTTCTCTCCACAGGTGCTGCCAAGACCTGCTGTGTTTTTTCAGCAAATTCTATGTTTGCTTTTGATTTCCGACATCTGCAGTTCTTTGTTTTTTCTGGCATATATTGAAGGATGGAGAGAGCAGTAAGTAAAGCATATAGTATCCTTGGATATATTAAAAATGGCACAGAATACAAGACCAGGGAGGCTTGTACAAGACTTCTCCTGGTCCTGAGCTGGGATTTTCTGAGCAGTAAAGGGCACCACGTTATAGGAAAGACATGAACACGTTGAAGAGAGTGTGGAAGTGATTGACAAGAATGCTTCCAGGAATGAGGAATTTTGGTGAGGATAGGTTGGAAAGGTTGGGACTGTTTTCCTTGGAATGAAGAAGGCTGAGAGATTTTTGATAGAGGTTTGCTTGACTGGGAGTGGGCTGGACAGCGTAGACTGGGAGAAGCTGTTTCA
This sequence comes from Chiloscyllium plagiosum, assembly GCF_004010195.1. Classification (NCBI taxonomy): domain Eukaryota; kingdom Metazoa; phylum Chordata; class Chondrichthyes; order Orectolobiformes; family Hemiscylliidae; genus Chiloscyllium; species Chiloscyllium plagiosum. The sequence goes on from NC_057723.1 coordinate 7,385,807, forward strand.
GCATGTGAAAGGAGGTCCTTGATTTATCCATTTAAAATGGTTTGCAATAGAAACAAGTGTGATGCTAGAAAAGAAACTTACACCCAGCAATTAGTGCGGATATGGAATACTCTGCCTGGAAATGTGGTGGAGGCAGGTTCAATTGAGGCATTTACGAGGAGCACCGGATAGGAATAATGTGCAAGGGTATGGGAAAAAAGCAGGAGACAAGCAGAAAATTATAGAATTATGGAATTTTACAGCATAGAAGGAGGCCATTTGATCCACTGTGTCTGTAGCGGCTTCTGAAAGAGCTACCCAGCTAGTTCCATTCTGCATGTGGTCTCCCTTGCCCTCTAAAGTCATCACTTTCAAATATAGATCCACTAAACGATGCTGCTCCTTTAAAGAGCCGGTGGTGACACAATGGGCTGAATGGCCTCCATCTGCACTAATAATTCTGTGAGTACAGAGGAATCTTGATTATCTGAACAAGATTGGCGGGCACTATTTCGTTTGGATAGTTGATTATTCGGATAGTCGACTTTACCTTAAACAAGGGAAGCCATATTGATCTAACACTGTGCTCTACCAGAGAGTTTGTTTAAATCAATAATTTTAATGCGTCTGCTGTTTAAACAAACTGATTTTTGTATTCTGCAAATTACAGGTTAAACTGGGAAGGACTAAACCCTTACCATCACATAAATACTGTAGATGAAATTCCAGCATTACACAAGGTCCCGAACAGCTTCTACAATCGCAAGAGCATTTGTCAGTGTCACGATAGAAAGACAGAAGTACTGCCCGGGCGCATGTGTTTACTTTCTTGCCCATTCTTTCCATGAACGGCATGATAAAGTGACGGGAATAGCCTGGATCGTAAAATACTTACTTTTACAAAGTGCTGTGTAACTAACTCTTACCTAAAAAAATCTCCAGTCACTGTTGCTTGAGCTGCTTGTGTTTCTTTGTTTTTGCCAGTGTTATCACATGTTCTTTGGTACAAGTAAATTGAATACACTTACCTCTTTGATGCAACGTTTTTGCAGGACCTTGAGATCTTCTTCGGATTATCTGAAATTCGGATAATTGATATTTGGATAATCGAGGTTCCTCTGTATTAGAGGTGATTTTGAAAGCAATTTGCATCTTGATTAATGTTGTCAATGCTTTCATGGAACTATAATTTATTTCCAAACATTTTACAATCGGGTTCGAGAGCATTCAGTCTATGACCTGACTCTTTGAAAGTATTTAGCCTGAACCATGTTCCTCACTCCTAACTGGTGATCTCTCAAATGGGGTTTGTCTGTTGGAACTTTGTGAGGATTTAGGGGAGATTTTAGCTTGGCAGCATATTACTGGTCTAGTAATCATGTCATTTTGGAGTTATTTATGACAGCTGCAGACAATAGAAAGTAATCATCCCTTGGTCATTCAAAGCTGTAACATTGCTGAAAAAAAGATATTTTTTGTTAAGGTTTCCTGTCTTTCACTCATCAGGACAATATGCAAGAAGCACCAATGTTAAAGGGAAAGCCAGATTTCTCCTGGACACGAGAGGAGCAGCGCTTGATTGGCAGATTGACTGGTAAAGGCATTGACATGGAGAATGCACCAGTCAGGTGACTGACAGTTAACTGCCAATCTTTGTTTAAATTTTAATCAATGCAGATTGACTCTGATTGGCCAGGGCATTGACCCTGAAATATGAACCAGCAAATGGAGCTGATATCAATTTTGTTGTGTTGAAACATGTGCAGTTCATGAACATGTTCTTTCGGTCTGTGAAGTACAGGGTACTGTGTATTAATATATGAGGGTTCCAATACACATAAGTACACTAAACTTTGAGCCTTCTAATACAATATAAATACTGTTTATTAATAACTCTTAATTGCCTCTGAAATGACTGACCAAGTCACACAGCTCAAGGGTAATTTGGGGCAACAACAAATGTTGGTCCTGTCAGTGATGCCACATCTTATAAAAGAACAAAGGAAACACAGATTAGCTTGTGTTGTGCACTGGCTGTCACATCTCCCACTTTCCAACGGTGACGAAACTTTGAAGTGCACTTCGTTGGCTGCAAAGTGATACGCTTGACCCTTAGCTGCCCTTTGGAGAATTAAAGATGGCTAATAAATACCAGTACAATCAACAATGATCCCATCCATAAATAATAAAAATTGCCCGCTTTCGGTGTTTTGCGTACAGCGTTATATAAGTGCACTTTGACATTTTTCTCTCCTGTTTATAATTGCCAATTCCACACGCAACATAATAACATCTCATCTTCCTTTCAATATGAATATACAAACAAGTAATAAGGGTAAATAAGCCATTGGCCCTTCAAGCCTGTTCCACATTTCAGTAAGATCATGCAGTGACATCAATGCCTGTCATGTATTTGCAAATTTACAATAATTATTGCTTCTAATCTTAGACTTACTAAAGGTTTAGATTTCACCAGTGTTATTGTATTCTATTATTAGCTTTAACGGGGTTAATAGATTGGCATAAACAATATGTTTGGGATATTTCATGCACCAGATTTGGTGGCTCCAGCAAGGGTTTATTTCTGGTGATTTATCTCTCATACTAACCACAACGGGAGCAATCAACTGATTCTGTTACAAGACAGAAACACAAAGAGGTGTGTTTCAGCCAGTGGCTGCCTGCGGAGGACAGCAGGAGTTGTGTGTAGCTCGGGACTTGTGGGGTGATCAAGAGTGAGAGGTTGTAGTTTTAGGATGGTGGGTAGAGATCAGGAGGGAATTACTTCTCTCAAAGGGTCGTGAATCTGTGGAACCCACCCCCTCAGAGTGTGCTGGGATACTGAATAAAATCAAGGATGAGGCAGACAGATTTTTAATGAGTTGAAGGGTGATGGGAAAGAAACTGGTGTTGATGCTGAGATGAGATCAGTCTTGATCATATTAAATGGCAGAGCAGGCTCTAGGGGCTGAACGGCCTCCTCCTGCTCCTAGCCCTTATGTTCTTACAGGACCAGAAGTTGGGGAAACAGCCCTTTAATGAAACTGTCTGATGACAGACATTACATAGCCTCAAAACCCTCCCTTGATACTTTGGAGAAACTCATTGAGAATATTTAAACCACTGTTTGGACTAGCCTGGGAGTTGAACAGTTTGAGCTTACCCAGTAGCTAATCTTTCAATAAACTGCTGCCCAGTGTTGCTTATTCTCTAGCTGAGGTTTCCTGCTGCCCATTAAAATTGGCGGGTTCTATTCCATAAACAGCTATTTCCCCAGATCTGGAGCAGATCATCAGACTGACTTGTTGAGAGAGAGTGCCATCATGTGGCTGTTGGATGTGTTGCTCACTGCTCGGTCTCGTCAGAAGTAAAGGCAGAAAAATAGTAAATTGAATACAATGTGGAAAAGTGTACATTTATTCATTTTGGAAGGGAAAACAGAAGTAATCATTGAACATCAGCAGGTTGTGAATATAAATGACATCTGCAGATTGAGGAATATCAGGCAGGACACCAGTTACTGGGAGAATTGGAGGAATTCTAAATGCAGGAATTCCGGGAGTGTGGGGAGTCCAGTAAATGGGGAGGATTGGGGAAGCGAGGGAAAATGTGGGAATTTGGAAAAAGGCATGGAATAACTGGAGAGGTGGGAATACATCTGGAGTACGTGGACCAGTTTCATTCCCCTTATTTAAAGAAAGATTATCATTTCATTGGAGAAATTTCAGAGAAGGTTCACTAGGATGGTTCCAGTCATGAAGGGATTGTCTTATGAGCAAATGCTAAACAGGGTGGGACAACTGAGGGGGGGATTTGTAAATAGGGACATCTGGGAACGGATCAGTATATAGGTGTCAAAAGTATGTCGCTGGAAAAGCACAGCAGGTCAGGCAGCATCCGAGGAGCAGGAAAGTCAAGGTTTCAAGCATAAGTTCTTCATTAGGAATTTTCCTGCTCGAAACGTTGCCTCTCCTGTTCCTCGGGTGCTGCCTGACCTGCTGTGCTTTCTCAGTACCGCACTTCTTGACTCTGATCTCCAGCATCTGGAGTCCTGACTTTCTCCCGATGTATAGGTGTATTGAGGAAGGGACTGCGAACTGGGAATGTGGGGATAGGATTTTGTAAGCAGAAAATTGCAGCCAGGACCTTTCCCTCAAGAAGACTAAGATGACCTGCTGGAAGTTTAACTGTACCAAGGGGTTAAAGGTGAGAATGCTTCCAGTTATGAAGATGTGTAAAACCCAAGGGCCATAAATATGACAGTCACTAACAAACACAAACATAGAACATAGTACATGGAATGTTACAGCGCAGTACAGGCCCTTTGGACCTCAATGTTGTGCCGACCTGTGAAATTAATCTGACCGTCATCTAACCTACATCGACCCATTATTATCCATATGTATCTCCAATGCCCATTTAAATGCCCTTTACGTTGGCGAGTCTACTACTGTTGTAGGCAGGCCATTCCACACCCCTAATACTCTCTGAGTAAAGAAACTACTCCTGATATCTGTCCTATATCTATCATCCCTCAATTCAAAGCTATGTCCCCTCGTGTTAGCCTTCACCATCCGAGGAAAAAGACTCTCATTGTCAACCCTATCTAACCCTCTGATTATCTTTTCCACCTCGATTAAGTCACCTCTCAACCCTCATCTCTCTCCAATAAAAACAGCCTCAGTTTCCTCAGCCTTTCCTCATAAGACCTTCCTTCCATGCCAGGCAACATCCTAGTAAATCTCCTCTGAACCCTTTACAAAGCTTCAACATCCTTCCTATAATGCGGTGACCAGAACTGTATGCAATACTCCAGGTGCGACCTTACCAGTGCCTTGTACAACTGAAGCATGACCTTGTGGCTCCGAAACTCAATCCCCATACCCAATAAACGTCGAAACACCATATGTCTTCTTAACAGTTCTATCAACCTGGGTGGTAACTTTCAGGGATTATTGCACCTGGATACCAAGGTCTCTCTGTTCACCGACACTGTCAAGAATTTTACCATTAGCCCAGTACTCTGCATTCTTGTTACTTCTTCTGAAGTGAGCTACCTCACACTTTTCCGCATTAAACTCGATTTGCCATTTTTCAGCCCAGCTCTGCATCTTATCTATGTCCCTCTGTAACCCACAGCATCCTTCGGCATTATCCACAACGCTGCCTACCTTAGTGTCATCAGCACATTAACTAACCCATCCTTCTACGCCCAAATCCAGATCATTTATAAAAATGACAAACAGCGGTGACCCCAAAACACATCCTTGTGGCACACCACTGGTAACTGAGCTCCAGGACGAACATTTCCCATCAATCACCACCCTCTGTCTGCTTTCAGCGAGCCAATTTCTGTTCCAAACCGCTAAACCACCTTCAATCCCGAAGCTCCGTATTTTGTGCAATAGCCTACCGTGTGAAACCGTATCAAACACCTTACTGAAGTCCATATACACCACATCAACCACTTTACCTTCATTCACCTGTTTTGTCACCTTCTCAAAGAACTCAATAAGGTTAGTGAGGCACTACCTACCCTTCATAAAACTGTGTTGACTGCACCTAATCAAATTAGTCCTTTCCAGATGATTATAAATCTTATCTCTTATAACCTTATTACAAAAGATTGAGAAATGAAATACTCAGACGGGTGAAGATCTGGAGTGAATACCACCCAAAGAAAGAAAAAAACCTCAATTTATATATTGTCATTCTCATTGACCAAACATCTTAGAACAATTTACTGCTAGTGAAAGCAGACTTGAAGTGTTGCTATGGTTGTAATGTAGGAAACACAGCTAAATCACATAAACAGGAATGTGATAATGTTCTCTTTCAGACTGACGACTCATGACAGTGGGCTTCCACAGGGATCAGCGCTGGGACCACAACCATTTAAAATATCTATTTATGACTCAGAGGAAGGAAGTAAATGTACTGTAGCTAACTTTGCAGATGACACTAAAATAGGTGGAAGGGCAGGTTGTGAGAGGGATACAAACAGTTTACAGAGGGATATTGATAGGTTAAGAAAATGGGTGTAAAAATGGTAAATTGAGCATAATGTGGAAAAGTGTGAGTTTATTCATTTTGGGAAGAAAACAGAAGTAGAGAGTATTAGTGAAATGGAGAAAAGCTGCAGAAAGCTGCAGCACACAGTAACTTGGGGGGACTGGTACATGAAACACAGAAAGTTAGCACACAGGTACAGCAGGGAATCAGGAAGATTAGTGATACCGGAGCACCATTGTGGCCTGCTGAATTCAAAATTGCAATCTCTAAATAACGTCAATCGAAATAGCATAATGCAGTGGTAGTGTCCCTATCTCTGAACCAGGAGGCCTGGGTTCAAGTTCCACCTGTCCCAGACATGTGTAATAACATCTTTGACCAAACTGCTTAGAAATTCAACTATCCCAGATATATTACAAAAAATGCTCTGATCTTATCTAAACATACCAGTAAACCCCTGTCTGGTTATTACTGCTGAGATCAAATGGAAAGTGATAACTGCATGGCATTCCATAAGCTACCTTTTAAACACATATTGTATAAAAGTCAGAAAACAGGATGATTTTAATTGAACATATAGCATTTATAAATATCAGGAGAGATTGGTAAAATAAGTGCTGCTTACCTGTCATTAATCTAAATATATGTATATTTTAAATATCCTAATCATTTGTTTCTGAGGTCTGATATAGTGCTTCTATGATACAAATAGCTCATGTCCTTTGCTTGCTTTAGAAAGTCTATGACTGCTTGTGGTGGCCTTTGTTCTGGCCAGAATATTGGCTTCGACTATTGTGTTCTGATGGTGGGCTACTGTGGACATGCTGCTCCTAGCAGGCATTGTATTGTCAAGAACACAAGCAGTGCAATGGGAGGAGAGACGCACTGCTGTTCTGAGAAGCATTGATCTGTAGGAATGAAAGAAAGATCAACAGTCACATGCTTTCACACCATCAATCCCCACCCACCAGCCGGTGCTGTGTTGCACACACACAGGTGACAGCATTCTCATGAAACAGTCCGAGCCCTGGCTCAGTTGGACTGACCTCTCTCTTGTTTGAGTCAGAAATTCCCCAGGTTCATGCGGCAGAGTCAAACCTGCCACCTGACTGCAGTACTGGGGGAGTGCTGCACTGTTGAAGGGAGCTCTGATAAAACACCTTCCCCTGCTCGATTAGATACAAGAGATCCCATAACAAAATTCTTCCTTCGGAAGAAGAACAGGAGAGTGCTCCTGAGTGTCCAGGATAATATTGGTCTGTCAAACAACGTTATCAAAAACAAATGGATCATCAGGTCCTTAACACTGAGAGAGATCACACCACTGATTTGTAGTTTCAAAGAATGAGAGGAGATCTAATTAAGGTGCATAAGATGCTAAAGGGGATTGACAAAGTAGACGTAGAGAGGATGTTTCCCCTGGTGAGGCAATCTAGAATGAGAGGCCATGGTTTTAGGCTGAAGGGGGGCAGATTTAAAATGGAGATGAGGAGGAATTACTTGTCTCAAAGGGTTATGAACCTGTGGCACTCACCACCCCGGAGCAAAGTGGGGCCGGGGTATTGATTACATTTAAGAAGGAGAGTCAGATTTTTAATTATTAATGGGTTCAAGGTTAGGGCAATAAAATGGAATAGAGGCTGAGGTGAGGTCAGCCATGATCATATTAAATGGTGGAGCAGGCTCGACGGGCTGAATGGCCTCCTGCTGTTCCTAGCCCTTACATACTTACGTTAAATGCTTTGACACAGCTGCTTGCTGTGAAAAGTGCAACATAAAAACGTAAGAACCAGGAGCAGGAGGAGGCCGTCCGCCCCCTCGAGCCTGCTCTGCCATTCAATAAGATCATGGCTGATCTTGTCATGGCCTCAACTCCACTTACCCGCCCTCTCACCATAAACACTAATTCCCTTATTATTAAAAAAAAATTCTATCTTAGCTTTAAAAACTTTCAATGAGGAAGCCTCAACTACTTCAGTAAGCATGAAATTCCACAGATTCACAACCCTCTGGGTGAAGGAGTTCCTCCTCAATTCAGTCCTAAATCTGCTCCCCCTAATTTTGAGGCTACACCCTCTTGGCCTAGTTTCACCTGCCAGTGGAAACATCCTCTCTATGTCTATCATATCTATTCCCTTCATAATTTTATATGTTTCTATAAGATCCCGCTTCATTCTTCTGAATTCCAATGAATATAAGCCCAGTTTACTCAGTCTTTCTCTCTGCGTGCACTTTCCACGTTTCTGGACTCAGAGGCTGGAACCTACCCATTGCATCACCAGACAGCCCTGTTAGAGGACCTACAACACTCTGCCCATTACAAATAACTGAACAATCGTGTTGTTCCAGTCAATCAGCCAATTTTTGAGATTTACAAAGTTAAAAATCACACATCACCAGGTTATAGTCCAACAGGTTTAATTGGAAGCACACTAGCTTTCGGAGCGACGCTCCTTCATCAGGTCAACTTTGTACACTCCAGTCCAACACCGGCATCTCCGAATAAAGTTTTGAGTTGTATCGCTTATGTATCTTGCAACTCAGCTACACAGAAGTACACTTATGACAATGTTCCATCGTGTGGAACATCTTCCTGCAGTGAGGGCAGCTTTCTGAGTTTGGAAAATGTCACACTGCAATAGTACAGTGTGTAACATTGATGCACAAATCGATAGTGCCAAAAATATCCTACGGGATAAAATCAAGTACGGCAGATGCTGTAAATCAGAGGCAAAAACAGAAATTGCTGGAAAAGCTCAGCAGGTCTGGCAGCATCTGTGGAGAGAAATCAGAGTCAACGTTTCGGGTCAGGCGACCCTTCCTCAGAACTGATGGTAGCCAGGAAAACGTCCATTATTCTATGGAATAATGTTGATCATGATCAGATCATTGCTTTTATGCATTGTACAAATACCAAATGGCCACAACTGCAAACCTGCAGACTCCTTAGTCTGCCTCAAATTTTCCCAGAAACGTAAAGTATTACAAAAGCAGGCTCAGAAAGCCATTTTAAAAGCAAAAATAAAATTTCCAAAAACTATATTCGGTCTTCTACACAGTTGAACTGCGCTGCATATAAATTTTGGTGTGATGTCTCTAGGCCACATAATCCACTGATTGGCTGATTGAATCGAACTGTGAGTTCCTTCAATTGTTTGGAATACAGAAGGCCATAAGAAATCGGAGTGTAACCTTCAGCCTTTCCAATCTGCCCTGCCAATATACAAGGTCATGGCTGATCTGACCCAAACTTCAAATCCTCTTTCAGGACAGCTTCTCTAAACCACAACTCCCTCATATTTCAAAAATCTTTCTTCCTCCTCTTGAAATACTTGCAGCAATCTAGCCCCCACAACTCTCTGGAATACAGAAAATCAGGCAATCATGATCACTAAGAGAAGTTTTAAATCAGTGTCTCCTTATTCTGTATCTATGTTCACTTGTACATATGCCCTCACTACTGGAAACATCTTTTCTTAACATTTTAAAAAAGCAAAATACTGTGGATTCTGGAAATCTGAAACAAGCACAGAGAATGCTGGAGGAACTCAGCAAGTCTGACAGCTGGAGAGAGAAACAAAGTTAACATTGTGAGTGCTAAGTTTCGAAGAGTGTCAGAAGTCTCTCAACACCAGGTTAGAGTCCAGCAGGATTATTTAAAATCACAAGCTTTCGGAGCGCTGCTTTGAGATGCCCTCATTACAACGTCAAGGGTCTTTGCAAACAATGATCAATGTTTTCAGCTTCAGCCTATTTGATTAGATTCCCTACAGTATGGAAACAGGCCCTTCGGCCCAACAAGTCCCTCCGAAGAGTAACCCCACCCAGACCCATTCCCCTACATTTACCCCTGACTAATGCATCTAACACTATGGGACAATTTAGCGTGGCCAATTCACCTGACCTGCACATCTTTGGACTGTGGGAGGAAACGGGAGCACCCAGAGGAAACCCACGCAGTTACGGAGTTGGGGGGTGGGGGGGAGGAGAATGTGCAAACTCCACACAGACAGTCACCTGAGGCTGGAATTGAACCTGGGATCCTGGTGCTGTGAGGCAGCAGTGCTAACCACTGAGCCACCGTGCCACCCTATTGTTACTTGCTGCTTCTTGTTTGAGTCAGATTATGAGTCACAAATCATTCTTTGGGTTATTTGGGAACCTGTACTTCTAGCTTCCACTTACTGCAACAGCAAAATATCGAACTGATATTCGTCAGCATAGTCATCCACATTATGGATCTTCACACTCCATTTACATTGAACTGGTGGGGAAAATAACACTCACAATACAACTTTTATCTCTGTTCTTATGTGGGATGTGACAAGGCCACCATTTGTTGCTCATCCCCAACTGCCCCGTGAACTGATTGGATTGCTGGGGTCATTTAAGAGTGGGAGAAAGTGAGGACTGCAGATGCTGGAGATCAGAGCTGAAAATGTGTTGCTGGAAAAGCGCAGCAGGTCAGGCAGCGATTCCTGAAGAAGGGCTCATGCCCGAAACATTGATTCTCCTGCTTCTTGGATGCTGCCTGACCTGCTGCGATTTTCCAGCAACACTTTTTCAGCTCATTTAAGAGTGAACCACCTTACCTTAGGGCTGGAGTCACACATAAGCCACATTGTGACAATGGGAGATTTCCTTCCCTAGAGGATATTAGTGAAGCAAACATCTTTCTGTGCCAACTGATGATGATTGCCACAGTCATAATTGCTGAGATTACCCAGAGGGCAAAAAGCAGCATTACTTGGAAATGAAAACAGTGAATGACCATTTCGAAGGATACAAGACGATCTGAGCAGTGTGTGTCATTTGCAAGTATTGCTGGTGTGTTCTGCTGAATAGCATTCAATTCCATATTTTATTAACTGAATTTAAATTTCACCAGGGACTGTGGTGGAACTCAATCTGTGCCCCTAGAGTATTTGTCTGGGCCTATGACAATACCACACAGTCCTCCCATGCTATGAAAGCTCCATAAATCTACCTCCAATGATTTTATATCCTCGTTCCCTTCCTTTGTTGGCTTCAGATTCGACTACACCGTCTCCTCTATCTCTGCTCATGGGGCAGTCTCTTGATCAAAAGGATCAGTCTGATCAGCCTCTGCTGTACTGGCAAGTGTATAGACTCATAGCGTCATACAGCACAGAAACAGACCCTTCAGTCCAGCTAGTCCATGCCGAACATAATCCCAAATTTAACTGATCCCACTTCCCTGCACTTCCCCCAAACATTTCTTATTCATGTACTTAACTCAGTGTCTTTTAAACATTGTAACTGTACCTACTCCCATCACTTCCTCAGGATGTTGAGTCCATACTATGTAAATAATTTGCCCCTCATGTCTTTTTTCAACCTCTCTACTCTCACCTTAAGAATATGCCCCCAGTCTTGAAACCCCCCATCCCAGAGAAAAGAGACCTATCATTAACCCTCTCTGTACCCCTCATGAATTTATAAACCACTATTAAGCTGCCTCTCAATCCCCTACATTCCAGTGAAAAACGTCCCAGCCTATCTGGCCTTTCTTTATAACTCAAAACTTCCATACCTTGCAACATTCTGGTAAATCTCTTCTGAACTGTCTCTAGCTCAATAATATCCTTCCCATAACAGGGCGGCTATCCTTCCTTAAGTTACAGGAATGGACACTTGTTGAAAGAGCTTCCACAGACATGATGGGCCAAGTGTCCTCCTTCTAATAGTTCTGTGATTCTCTGAAATTCACACAACTGCTGCAGAGGGGGAAGCGTTAAATCTTGTGTCAAGTTTATCTTCCATCGTATTATCCTTTTAACAAAGAGCTGCTATTGATAATAGAGAATGAATCACTCAAGGCCACAGATAGATTCTCTAATTTACACCAAAGCCATGTAAGATAGAATTCTTTGTATCATTTAATGTACCATTTGTTGGACTTTAAACACAATTGAACCTATTCTACCTGCACTGCAAGGGATTGACTCACAGAATGCAATCTTGGAATTTTCATAAACCTTCGTTTTACAATTAATCCTAGCTTCCTCAAAGGCTGCTCTTGAAATTCTCTTAAGCCTTGAGTCTTCTCTCCAATCCCAAGGGTCCTGGCATCTTGTTATATGAGAGAGGAATTTCTTAATTCTTTCTGAAGCCATGTCATTTTAGATGTTGGTTATTAGCTTGGCCATGCAGATCTTGGTTACTGAAAAGAGAAATGTCTTATTGAGGCTTTTTGTCTTGCACTCATCAGGACAAAGGCAAGAATGCCAAATTTCATATTCACTGTTATGACCAGATTTTGGGAGAAATTCACCAGATTATCACGGTTCCTGACAGATATTCCAGATCATTAAGTTTCCATATAAAAATGAATTAACTGGCTCCCTTCCTTTATTCACCCGTTCCCTCTGTTGGTCACAGCAAGTTTAATTTAAAAAGAATTCAGTGTGGATGCTTTTTCCCAGACTAAATGTTTTAAAAGGAGCCAATTTAATCAGGCTTTCTGGAATTAACAAAGGAGCGAGTTCATTAGTTACTAAACACAATAAGAAAAAAATAACAAAATACACATACACACACATTAGAAATGTAACCAAATAAAGTTAAAAATGAATGATATGCAGATCAGTCGTCTGTGAAAGTTAGATTGTGGAATGTTGGCTTTGCAGATAACTGAAATTCTTTTGTCCAATCCCTTGTGATGGTGACTGGCTGGTAGTACTCAGTGTGAGAGAGAATTTCTCTTTTGACTAGCTCACTAACCAGCTGGCTTCTAACACTCAGAGCAAAATGTTCCTTTTACCTGCAATACGGGGTGAATAGTAGGTGGTTCTTCAACTATGATCTTCACAGCACACCAGTATACACGAATATATCAGCTCATGAATAGACCTGCATCTATGAGAACAAGCATTCACAGTCCAGGATTACAGTCGGTTTTCAATCCTGTTTTTCAAATATTCGTGGAATGGGAAAATTCCAAGATCCAGAGGAATTAGCTGCTGTAGTCTATCAGTTCACAAGAAGTTAGTACTCAGGCACAGAAAGCAATCAGAAGGCTCATGAGTGCTATCCTTTAATACAAGTGGAATTGAGTCTAAAAGTAAGAATCAAAGACCAAAATTGCTGTTTTGTTTTTTGTCTTTGTTTCAGATTCCCAGCTTCTGCGTTTCTTTGTTTTATTCTAAAAGTAAGGAGGTTGTGATTCAGTTATACAGGGTCCTGGCGAGAGCACTGTGAGCAGCTTTTGTCCCCTTACTTGGGAAGTGCTCTGGAGACAGTACAGAGGTGATTTAAGGAGTGACACCTGGAGAGACTGTCTAGTGAGGAAAAGTTGAATGGGTTTGTTACCACTGGAGTGTAGAAGAGTGAGGAATGATTTATTGGAAGTGAGTGATCTCTTTGGAAAGGGTGTTTCCTCTTGGAATTCAGTCTAGATCTAAGGGGCACTGGTTAAAAATCTTTTCGGACAAAGGCGAGGTTATGGACATCTTCTAACCCCTAAGACCCACCCAATTCTATTATTCCCGCTCACCTCATCAGTCTATCATCATTGTTTAAAGGCCCACATCATCTCTTCCCTATCCTATTAGGGCCCCATACACATACAAATGACTGCCTTGCCTTGGACCACACACTCCCATTCTCAGAGCACAGGTTCTGCAGTGACATTGTAAGTTGAGAGTGTGGGGCTGGAAAAGCACAGCAGGTCAGGCAGCATCTGAGGAGCAGGAAAATCGACATTTTGGACATAAGCCCTTCAGCCCCTGATGAACATTGACTCTCCTGCTCCTCGGATACTGCCTGACCTGCTGTGCTTTACCAGCACCAAACTCTCGACTCTAATCTCCAGCATCTGCAGTCCTCACGTTTGCCCAGTGACATTGTAAGCATGACTGCTACTTGCTGGTATGGTTTAAGGTGATGGGTTACATGATGGGTGGATTTGGCAATGTCTTCAAGATCTTCACTGGTCACACTGGGTCATTAATTGGATTGTTAACACTGTAATGCTTTACAGATAGTTCAGCGAGTCTTGTTGCAGCATTACCAAGATTCCACAGGAGAGGTTACAACTCTGATACAGGAGCAATCAACAGTTTGTGAAGTAGCAGGACTTACTCATTTAATCAGCATTAATTGTCAGCAGGGAAAATCAAGATTCATGACAAAGACTCCAGAGAATGAAAATCCACAGACTTGCAGTTGACAATCCGTTTCACGGGGTCAAGTAGCATCCAAGGAGCAGGAGAATCGACTTTTCGGGCATAAGCCTTACATCCAGAAAGAGGTTTGTGGGCCTGGGGCTGAGAGATAAAAGGAAGGGGGATGGACTGGAGGGAAAGTAGCTGAGAAAGCCATTGGTGGACGAAGGTGAGGGAGAAGAGCGGGAAATGTTCGAAATCGCAAAGGCCCTTCATCATTTGGCTTTTGCCTGAAACATTGATCCTCCTGCTCCTCAGATGCTGCCTGACCTGCTGGGCTTTCCCAGCACCACTATCTCGACTCTGATCACCAGCATCTGCAGTCTGCTCTTTCTCCTAATCCATTTGACAGTTTTAATGTGCTCTCTATATCTTTCTGCTGCTGATATCAATGACTTTATAAAGCCGCTCCCATATAATGAGACATCCTGAGACAGTTTACAATGCTCCATACTTCACACCATTTTTACAATACTGTTAAGGTTAAAAAAGAAGCCTTGGAGACACAGCAGAAAAACGTGCAGTGGGAGTAGGCCATTCAGCCCATTTGTCCCTGCTCCACCATTCAATATGATCATGGCTAATCTAACTGTCATCTCAATTCCACTTTTGTCCTGCTATGGGAAGGATATTACTAAACTGAAGAGGGTTCAGAAAAGATTGACAAGGATGTTGCTGGGGCTGGAGGATTTGAGTTATAAGGAGAGGCTGGATAGGTTGGGACTTGTTCACAGGAGTGTAAAAGATTGAGAGTTAGCCTTTGCAAAGTTGGGGTGGGGGAGTCCAGAACTAGAGGGCATAGGTTTAGGGTGAGAGGCGAAAAATATAAAAGAGACCAGAGGGGCAACTTTTTCACGCAGAGGGTGGTACATGGATGGAATGAACTGCCAGAGGAAGTGGTGGAGGCTGGTACAATTACAACATTTAAAAGGCATCTGGATGGGTACATGAATAGGAAGGGTTTGGAGGGATATGGGCTGGGTGCTGGCAGGTGAGACGAGATTGGGTTGGGATATCTGGTCGACATGGACAAGTTGGACTGAAGGCTCTGTTTCCATGCTGTACATCTCTATGACTTGATGAAGGGCATAGATAAGGTGCATAAAAAAGGTCTTTTCCCTAGCACTGCGGAGGTCAAAACTAGAGAGAATCATTTTCAGGGGAGAGAAGATTTAAAAAGGACCTGAAGGGCAACTTTTCTTACAGAAGGTGGCTCATATGTGGATTGAAATGCCAGAGGAAGTGGGTAGGTGCAGGTCCAGTTACAACATTTAAAATACATTTGGACAGAGACATGAGTAGGAAAGCTTTAGAGGGATGGGGGCCAAATGGGACTGGGTTAATTTGGGAAACTTGGTCAGCAGGGACAAGTTTGACTGAAAGGTCTGTTTCTATGCAATATGACCCTGTACACTGGGTGAAAAAAAAACACCCTCTCATCTCTTCTTAACCTTCTGTTCCTGACCTTTGATCTATGCCCATGGGCACTGATCCTCCCACCAAGGTGAAAACGTTCTTCTTGTCTACCCCATCTATGCCCTTTGTAATTTTATACACCTCAAGGATACCCAGGTCATGTTGCACCTCTCCCTTTCCCAATCCATCACCATTTGGATCATAATCTGCCTTCTGGTTTCTGCTACTAAAGTAGATAACCTCACAATTACCCACACCATGCATTTGCCCGGTTGTTGTTGACTGACAGAGACTCTGCTCCCAACAGTCCAGAGAGGAAACTCTATAGAATCTGCCATTATCAGGCCTCAGGCCTGCTTTTTGGCTACTCAATCCTACAGGAGTTACGGTGAGGTGATGCTGCAAGGTGGCGGGAGTGTTTTCTTCCCCAAACAGGAAAATGAAGTGCAAGAGCCGGAGAATGATATTCAGAAAATTATGAGGCAAATTTAGCCATTTATCTATCTACCAGACAGCCTGTCGCAAAGTGTGAATAATGACCTATCACAGCATCACACTTAAAAATATAATTTGTCCAAAATTTATATCACACGTTCAGAAGAAAACACCAATAAACAGCTACTAACCCTAAAGGTCACACTTTCAAAATACAGGGTTGCCCATTTAAGACTGTGATGAGGAGAGTTTTTCTCTCACAGAGGGTTAGAGATCACAAGACCGTAAGATTTAGGTGCAGAACTAGGCCACACATACTGTTATAGAGTCATAGTCATAGGGCCAGACAGCAAGGAAACAGGCCCTTGAGCCCAACCAATCCATGCTATCCTAAACTGAACTAGTCCCATTTGCTTGCATTTGGCCCATATCCCTTTAAACCTTTCCTATCCTTGTACCTGTCCAAATGTCTTTTAAATGTTGTAACTGTGTCCATCAAATTCAGTTATAGAGTCAAATAGATTCACAGACATGTACAGCACGGAAAAACACCCTTCGGTCCATACCGACCAGATATCCCAACCTAATCTCGTCCCATTTGCCAGCATTTGGCCCATATCCCTCTAAACCCCACCTATTCATATACCCACCCAGATGCCTTTTAAATGTTACAATTGTACCAGCCTTCACCACATCCTCTGGCAGCTCATTCCATACACACATCACACTGCAGGAAAAAGTTGTCCCTCAGGTCCCTTTTGTATCTCTCCCCTCTCACCCTAAACCTATGCCCTCAAGCTCTGGACTCCCCCATCCCAGGGAAAAGACTTTGTCTATTTATGCTATCCATGCCCCTCATGATTTTACAAACCTCTATAGGATCACCCTTCAGCCTCCGACACTCCAGGGAAAATAGACCCAGTCTATTCAGCCTCTCCCTATAGCTCAAACCCTCCAACCCTGGCAACATCCTTGTAAATCTTTTCTGAACCCTTTCAAGTTTCACAACATCCTTCCAATAGGAAGGAGGTCATAATTGCACACAATATTTCAAAAGTGGCCTAACCAACATCCAATACAGCCGCAACATGACGTCCTAACTCCTGTACTCAATACTCTGACCAATAAAGGAAAGCATATCAAACGCCTTCCTCACTATCCTATCTAGCTGCGACTCCACTTTCAAGGAGCTATAAATGTGCACTCCAAAGTCTCTTTGTTCAGCAACACTCCCTAGGACCTTACCATAAGGTAAGTCCTGCTAAGATTTGCTTTTCAAAATGCAGCACCTCGCATTTATCCAAATTTATCAATATTTGGTCATGGCTGATATATTTCTCAACCCCATTTTCCTGCCATCTCCATGTAACCTTTATCCCTTGCTAATCAATACCCTATCTCTCTGGTTTAAATACTCTCAATGACTTGGCCTCCACAGCCCTCCGTGGCAATGAGTTCCACAGATTCCCCACCCTCTGGCTGAAGAAATCCCTGCTCGTCTCAGTTCTAAAGGATCATTCCTTCACTCTGAGGCTGTGCCCTTACATCCTCACCTCTCCTACCAGTGAAAACATCTTCTGCAAGTTAACTCTATCCTGTGAGTCTTTGGGAGTTCCTTTTGCAAAAGGCTGTGAGAGCAGTCTTTGAATATTTTTAAGTTAAAGGTCATAGACTTCCGGTGAGCAAGAGGGTTGAAAGGCTATGGTGCTTTGGCAGGAATATGGCATAACGGGATCTGCCATGTCCATGGAAAGATATGCTGGCATTGGAGGCATTCAAGAGAAGACTCACTAATTGAGAGGCACTGTCTTTTGAGGAGAGGTTGAGTAGGTTGGGCCATTCCATACACGCCCCACCCTCTGTGTGAAAAGGTTGCCCCTTAGGTCCCTTTTATATTTTTCACCTTCATCCTAAACCTATGCCCTCTAGCTCTGGACTCCCCCACTCCAAGGTGGTGGTGAGCTGCCTTCTTGAACTGCAACAGTCCTTGCGGTGAGGGTAAGCCCACAATACTTTGAGGGAGCAAGTTCTAGGCTTTTGACCAGTTGACGGTAAAAGAACAACAATATATTTCCATAGAGTCATGAGTGTCTTCGAGGGGAACTTGAAGGAGCTGAAGTTACCATGTATCTGCTGTCCCTGTCCTTCCAGATGGAAGTGGTCATGTGTTTGGAAGGCACTATCTAATGTTCTTTGGTGAATTTCTGCAGTGCATCTTGTAGATAGTACACACTGCTGCTACTGAGCGTCTGTGATGGAGAGAGTGGATATTTGTGGATGAGATGTAATTCAGTGAGCTGCTTTGTCCTGGATAATTTGAAGCTGCCCCCATCCAGGCAAGTGGGGAGAATTCCCTCGCACTTCTGACTTGTGCCTCGTAGATGATGGACAGGCTTTGGGGAGTCAGGAGGTGGATTACTTACCACAGGGCATTCCTAATTTCTGACCTGCTCTTGGAGTCACTGTGTTTGTGTGGTGAGTCCATTTGACAATGGTAATCCAAAGCATGTTGATGGTGGGGATTCAGTGATGGTAACATCATTTAATATTAAAGAGCGGTGATTAGATTGCCTCTTATTGGAGATGGTCATTTCCTGACACCCCAGTGCATTTGATTAGCTCAGTTGGGTAGGTGAAAGTGAGGACTGCAGATGCTGGAGATTAGAGTCAAGACTAGAGTGGTGCTGGAAATGCACAGCAGATGAGGCATCCGAGGAACAGGAAAATCGACGTTTAGGGCAGGAGCCCTTCATCAGGAATCTCAGCTGCCTGAATTGCTGTGCTCTTCCAGCACCACTGATCCAGAATCTGGTTTCCAGCATCTGCAGTCATTGTTTTTACCATTTTTGCCTGGTTTACAATGAAGAATGGTACCAACAAGACAGGTTCAAATCCCACACAGCCTGAGATTACAATGTAGGACTCTCCTCCTCAATCTCTGCACTTGGCTGAAGTGTGGTGACCCTCAGGTTAAATCACTACCATCTCTCTCATGAAAGAGCAGGACTATGATGACTTTATCTCTATATTTATTACAAACATCTGGGAGCTTCAAGACAACCAGCAGACAGAACAAGGAATTCTCTCGTCAGCAGCAGACACTTGGAGGAATGAATTGAAATAACTATAAAGCAACAGTTTCACTTGGTGAGTCTTTGTAATGGGCATTAAATTTGAGGGAAAACTCTGTCTTGCTAAGACAGCTTAGTCTGGTGGCCTTAGGATCTGAGTGTGAAGAATAGAAAGTAATTGGATACTTGCTCAACTGGGCACTTCAGGAACATAATGGGTGAATAATCATTGGTACTCAAAAACATTTGCTGAAGGCAAAAACATAAACAGAAGTTGCTGGAAAAGCTCAGCATCTGTGGAGAGAAATCAAAGTTAACAGTTTAGGTCAGGTGACCCATTCTCAGAACTGAAGCCAAAAACCTTGTAAACTTTTGTTTCAAACATTCCACGTGTGGGCATATAGATGAACATAGATGCAGAAGCAGGCCATTCAGCCCATCAAATCAGCTCCATTGTTCACTGATATCACGGCTGATCTGATCATCCTCAACTCTATTTTCCTGTCTTTTTCTCATAACTCTTGATTCCCTTCCTGGTTAAAAATCTGTCCATCCCAGCCTTGCACCTACTTAGAGAAGAAACCTCGACAGCTCTCTATGGTACACTTCACAGATTCATTCCCCTCTGAAGAAGAAATTCCTACCCAGCTCTGTTTTAAAAATGTCTGACCTCTTAGTCTGAGACTATGTCCTCTGGTCCAGGACGCTTCCACAACAGGACACAACGTTTTCACATCGAAATGCAAATCAGAGCAGGGCTTATACACTTAATGGTAAGGTCCTGGGGAGTTTTGACGGGAATTTAAAAGTAGAGTTGCAGGGAGATAGGTTAGTGAAGAAGGTGTTTGGTATGCTCTCTTTTATTGGACAGAACATTGAGTACAGGAGTTGGGAGGTCATGTTGCGGCTGTACACGATATTGATTGGGCCACTTTTGGAATATTGTGTGCAATTCTGGTCTCCCTCTTATTAGAAGGATGTTGTGAAACTTGAAAGGGTTCAGAAAAGATTTACAAGGATGTTGCTAGGATTGGAGGATTTGAGCTATTGGATAGGCTGTACAGGCTGGGGCTGTTTTCTCTGGAGCGTCGGAGGCTGAGGGATGACCCTGTAGAGGTTTATAAAATCATGAGGGGCATGGATAGGATAAATAGACAAAGTCTTTTCCCTGGGGTCGGGGAGTCCAAAACTAGAGGGCATAGTTTAGGGTGAGAGGGGAAAGATATTAAAAGAGACCTAAGAGGCACATTTAAAAGGCATCTAAACAGGTATATAAATAGGAAGGGTTTGGAGGGATATGGGCCAAGTGCTGGCAAATGGGACTAGATTAGGTTAGGATATCTGGTCGGTATGGACGAGTTGGACTGAAGGATCCATTTCTGTGCTTTACATCTCCATGACTCTATAACTGGGTGAAAGTGATAAATGCCAGCCCAGCCAGAGATGCTCACGTTGTACAAACAAATTGAAAAAAAAAAGGGTTCAATTCCTGCATCAGCTGAGGTTACCATGAAGGATTCTCCTTCTCAACCTTTCCCCTCACTCAAGGTGTGGTGATCCTCAGATTAAACTCACCATCAGTTGTCTATCTCTCCCCCTCTAATGAGTGAGCAGCCCAGAGTGGGGTCTACAATATCTTAAAACCTATTCCTTATGAGTATCCATTATGCATGCTGAATATCCCAAGACCCATTCCCTGCTGCATAGTGCAAATTGAAAGTGAACTCCAATATATCAAAGCAAAAATTTATATTAAGGTGAAACATTTGTTTTAAATGTAGTGTTCAGACATTTAGTTTACAGGGAGAGGCTGGATAGATTCGGGCTGTTTCCCTGGTGTGTCAGGGGCTGAGGGGGTGACCTGATAGAGGTTTATAAAATGACGAGGGGCATGGACAGGTTGAATAGCCAAGGGTTTTGCCCAGGGCTAGGGGAGTCCAAAACTAGATTTAGGGTGAGAGGGGAAAGATTTAAAAGGGACTTAAGAGGCAACTTTTTCACACAGAGGGTGTATGGAACTAGCTGCCAGAGGAAGTAGTGGAGGCTGGTACAATGACAACCCTTTTTTCTAAGATTAGATTCCCTACAGTGTGATAACGGGCCCTCTGGTCCAACAAGTCCACACCGACCCTCCGAAGGGTAACCCATTTCCCTCTGACCAAAGCACCTAACACTATAGGCAATTTAGCATGGCCAATTCACCTAACCTGCACATCTTTGGACAGTGGGAGGAAACCGGAGCACCCGGAGGAAACCCACGCAGACACGGGGAGAACGTGCAAACTCCACACAGACAGTTGACTGAGGCTGGAATCGAACCTGGGACCCTGGTGCTGTGTGGCTGCATTGAGGGAGCACCCGGTTATGAACTAGCATCTGGATGGGTATATGAATAGGAAGGGATGTGGGCCGGGAACTGGTATTTGGGACTAGATTGTGTTGGACTGGAGTCATAGAGATGTACAGCATGGAAACAGACCCCTCGTCCAACCCGTCCATGCCGACCAGATATCCCAACCCAATCTAGTCCCACCAGCCAGCACCTGGTCCATATCCCTCCAAACCCTTCCTATTCATATACCCATCCAAATGCCTCTTAAATGTTGCAATTGTAATTGTAAGTTGACTCTATGAATTTGATTGCAGTCGGCGAGGAAAGAGTTAAGCTTGAAGCCTCTGTGATGTCTGCAAGATGCCCTCTAGTGAGTGTTGTGCTTTAACTGCCTGCCTTTCTCCTTTGTGCAGACAGCGAGGCCCTTCTCGCGTTTTTCCCTCAGAGTTTGCGAGAGAGCGGAAAGAAGGAGAGAACCGAAAGGCAAGCAGTCGAGGTTAAGGAAACGGGCAGAGTGGAGAAGGTGCAGCAAGGATTAGCTGCGTGTCCTGGGTGGGGGTGAGTAACTGCCTTCATTCATTAAATCTTTGTGATGAATGACCAAGTCTGTAGTGTCTATGTGTATAGTCTGAAGGCCTGAGCAGTCTGGGAGCATCTTTACTGAGAGAAAAGGACGATTCGTGTGGTCGACCAGAAAACGGAGAATAATCAGGGACAGAGAAAGAGATGGAAATTCCGAGTGAGGCGGTGGGAGGTGAAAGGGAAGAGAAGTGAGCTTTAAACACTGCGGAGTGTTGCAATCAGCAACCAGTTAGATTCGAAACAGATGAGCTTCAGCACAGTTAACTCGCCCGGCTTGGAAAGCAGGGGATCACGAAAAGAAAATACAACCAGCCTTTCAGAGCACTGGTGAGATTCATTGATGAATGCGTATTAGCTGGAGCTGTCCTGTTGAAATATTGATTAAATTAGAGCAACTCAAATAACATCCAGCCCTTCACCTGACAAACTACCTGTTCGTAAGACGAAATACAACAGGAAAATGCTGCAGATGCTGGAGATCGGAAATAAAACTGGAAAATGCTGTAAGCAGCAACTGTGAAGGGGGAATCAGTCGGTGCTTCGTACCAAAGACTTTGTCAGAATCTCGGCAATTTGGGGTTTCAACAAATGGGGGGCAGGGAAGAGTGGAGAAAACATAAGGGAAGGTGTGTGGAAGATTAAATGAGATGAGGTTGCAAGGCAATAGGATATAGCATTTCCTCACTGGGATATAGGGCTATAGGAGGTGGCTCAGTGGTTAGCACTACTGCCTCACATTACCGGGGACCCAGGTTCAATTCTAACCCTCCAACTGTCTATGTGGAGTTTGCACATCCTCCCTATAATCTGCATGGGTTTCCTCCAACAGTCCAGAGATGTCTGGCTTACATTAATTGGCTGTGCAAAATTGCCCACAGTGTCCAGGGATGTGCAGGTGAGCTGGTCCTGGGAAATGGAGGGTGACAGGGATGGTGTAGAGGGCTGAGTGGGATGCTCTTTGGAGGGTCAGTTTGGACTCGATGGACTGAATGGCCTGCTTCCACATTGTAGGGATTCTATGATTTGAGGTGTAAGTGGGGCATAAGGAATCATTAGAAATAGCTGCTCTCTAAAGGAAAGGGTGTAATGGTCATGATCTAAAATTGGTGAAATTAGTGTTGTGTCTGGTCTTCCCAATTGGAAGGTGAGGTGCTGCACCTCAAGATAACCTTGAGCTGAATGGCGTAGTGCATTAGGGCTGAGGATGGCGAGGTTAGAGTGGAATCAGAGAGAAGGGTTCTTTTAAAAAAACAGGCATATAGAAGCTCAAAGTGACAGGAGTGGACTGGACAAGATGCTCACCCAGTCTGTGTAGTGAGATTCACGTCATGAGCAGTTAATCTGGTATATTCAATTGAAAGTACAAGTAAGTCACTGTCTCACTTGGAAACAATGTTTTGGGGTGATGGCCGATGGGGAAGGAGAAGGTAAAAGATCAGGTGTTGCATCTTGTCTGTCTTCACTGGAAGTTGCAGCAGAAAGTGACAGTGATATAACATATGCCCACTCCACAAAAAGCAGGAACAATTGATCGTTAGCAAAGGGATTGAAAGAGTCATTGGCAGTGTTATCAGGTGGCACTTAATCAACAGTAACCTGCTCTGTTTGGGATCTTCCAGGACCATTCAGTTCCTCATCTTATTACAGCCTTGGTTCAAACATGGATGAAAGAGCTGGATTCTGGAGGTGAGGTGAGCCTTGACATCAAGGCTGCATTTGACTGACTGTGCCCCAGCAAAACTGGAATCAATGGGTATCAGGGGGCAAACTCTCTGCTCATTGGAGTCATACCTGACACATTAGGAAGATGGTTGTGGTTGTTGGAGGTCAGTCATCTCAGCTCCAGGACGTCTCTGCAGGAGTTCCTCAGGATAGTGTCCTAGGCTCAGCTGCTTCATCAATGACCTTTCCTTCATCATAAGGTCAGAAGTGAGGATGTTTGCCAATGGTTGCACAATGTTCAATATCATTTGCAACTCCACAGATACTGAAGCAGTCCATATTCAAAAGCAATCTGGACAGTATCCAGGCTTGGGCTGACAAGGGGCAAGCAACATTCACACCACAACACAAATTCCATAAAATGACCAGCTCTAACATGAGACAATCTAAATACTCGCGCCCTTAATGTTCAATGACATTACCATCATTGAATCCCTTACTAGCATAATCTGCCGTAACCATTGAGCAAAAAGTCAACTAGACTCACCAAGTAAACACCAGGTCAGATGCTAGGAATACTCAGACAACTAACTCACCTCCTGACTCCTCAACAGCCTGTCCATCATTTGTAAGAGCAAATCAGGAGAGTAAGAGACTACTCCCCCCTCTCCCTTGCCTGGATGGGTGTAGCTCCAGCATCATTCAAGAAGCTTGAAACCATCCAGGACAAAGCAGCCCAGTTGACTGGCATAATATCCACAAACATCCACTCCCTCCAGCACTGATGCTCAGTAGCAGCACATGCGCTATCTAGAAGATGCACCGCAGAAATTCACCAAAGTTCCTAGTCAGCACCTTACAAATTCATGACCACTTCTACCTAGAAGGACACGGGCAGCAGATACTTGGGAAAAGCACCACCTACAAGTTCCCCTCCAAACCACTCGCCATCCATACTTGGAAATATAACACCATTCCTTCACTATCGCCGGGTCAAAATCCTGAAATTGCCTCAGTGTCAAAAAGTGTGGTGCTGGAAAAGCACAGCCAGTCAGGTAGCATCCAGGGAGCAGGAGATTCGGCGTTTCGAGCATAAGCTCTTCATCCTGAAATTGCCTTCTTACTGATCTACTTACAGGACATGGAAAAGCACAGCAGTTCAAGCAGCATCCGTGGAGCATTAAAATTGACGTTTTGGGCAAAAGCCCTTCATCAGGAGTACAGGTATTCCTGATGAAGGGCTTTTGCCCGAACAGTCGATTTTACTGCTACTCGGATGCTGCTTGAACTGCTGTGCTTTTCCAGCACCACTAATCCAGA
This sequence comes from Chiloscyllium plagiosum, assembly GCF_004010195.1. Classification (NCBI taxonomy): domain Eukaryota; kingdom Metazoa; phylum Chordata; class Chondrichthyes; order Orectolobiformes; family Hemiscylliidae; genus Chiloscyllium; species Chiloscyllium plagiosum. Next base: position 7,410,802 of record NC_057723.1, read on the forward strand.
ATCTGGTTTCCAGCATCTGCAGTCATTGTTTTTACCTACCTACCGGACATGGACTGTACCAGTTCAAGAAGGCATCTCGCTGCCATCTTCTCAAGGGATAACTAGGCATGGGTAGTAAGTGTTGGCCCAGCCAGTGGTGTCTACATCCCATGAGTGAAAGTAAGGAAACTAAGGGGCTATGGTGGAAAATTGAGGAGTGGAAGAGGATGTTGTGGAGAAATCTGTCTCTTTGGAAATGGTGAGAAGGCAGGAGATGGGAAGGTACGTTTGGTGGTGAAATCCAAGGCAGACGTAGTGGAGGATGGTCTGTTGAATGTGGAGGTTGATTGGGTGGAGGATGAGGACAAAAAGAGTAAGGAAGTACTGAGAGGAAGTGTAGTGAAAGGAGCTGTGGGGGTCCTTGGATGGATACATTTAATAGACCTATTGCCTTAAGGAAGGGAAGGCAGCATTGGAGGTAAGAGGGGACCGTGTGAAGGTAAGAGAAGGCTCATGAACAGAAACAAAGTGCGTGAACTTCCTCAGATTAGGGAGCGAGCACCTATACTCTCATCAATGTATCAGCAAATGAAGTGAGAGAAGAAAGGCAATCTGAGTTGGAAGGAATAAGGATTTTGGTGAGGCCACATCTTAAATACTCTATGCAGTTTTGGTTTCTTTGCATTGCACACAGTTTGCAGAGTGTCATAAGAGACTTGAGGAATTAGCTCGGTTTCTCTCTCCACAGAAGCTGCTTTCTCCAGCACTTTCTATTTTGCACTGGACTAGTACCTGGTAACCTGTGGGTGGTGTTCTGACCAGCTTAGGCTTGTATCTACTGAAATGTAGAAAGGAAGAGGTGATTGAAACATGAAAGACCCTGAGGGGGTTTTGGAATCTTGGAATCCTTACAGTGTGGAGGCAGGCTATTTGGCCCATCAAGTACACACTGACCATCGCAACAGCATTCCACCCAATCTCTGCAACCCTGCATTTCCCATGACTATTCCACCTAGCCTGAAAGTCCCTGGACACTATGGGCAGTTAAGCATGGCCAATCCACCCTAACCTGCACATTATTCGACTGTAGGAGGAAACCGGAGCACCTGGAAGAAACCCACACAGACATGGGGAGAACGTGCAAACTCCACACAGACAGTTACCCGAGGGTGGAACCGAACCTGGGTCCCAGCTGCTGTGAGGCAGCAGTGCTAACCACTGAGACACCATGCTGCCCTTTTTTTCTCCCTCTAGGCCAGATGGATGTCGAAAGGATGATTCTTAAGAGTGAATGTAGACCCAGGGGTCACAGTTTGAAAATAATGGATTTCTAACAGAGAGAGACAGAGAAGTTGCTTTCCTCTGAGGGTTGTGAGTTTTTACAACCTTTCAACAGCAGCTGTGGAAGCAGAATGTTTTTAAAGCAGGGATAGATTCAGGAGAAAGAAGTTGGGGAGAGGGTATTAGGGATAGGTAAGAATGTGGAGTTGAAGTCAAAATCAGGATGGCCATGATCTTACAGAATGGCAGAGAAAGGTCAAAGGACTGAGCAATCTACTCTTCGTCCTAATTCATGTTTCTACTGATGTGTTTATCGTAAAGGTAGGCATAGCTCAGATGTACAGTTTTCCAGAGGAACATCTTTCACTGGGAGGTAGTGAAAGGAGAGTCACGGCCCCAGTTCAGGAGGTAAAGATAAAGTCTCCACACTGCCACTGGGCTGCCCACGTGTGTGTGTGTGTGTGTGTGTGAGATAGAGAGAGAGAGAGCTGGTGATGGCCTAACCTGAGGGTCACCATGCCTCAGGTGAGGGGGTAAGAGAGTTACAGAGTCCTTCAAGGCAACCTCAGCTGCTGTGGGAATTAAACCCACCCTCTGCATCACAAAAGAACATCCAGCCAACTGAGCTAAACACCCTCTTTCCAGGAGGTGGAGGATGTGGGGTGGCACAGTGGCTCAGTGGTTAGCACTGCTGCCTCTCAGTGCCAGAGACCCGGGTTCGATCACAGCCTCGGGCGACTGTCTGTTTGGAGTTGGCACATTTTCCCTGCGTCTGTGTGGGTTTCCTCTGGGTGTCCCAGTTCGCGCCCCCACAATCCAAAGGTGGATTGGCCATGGGAAGTTACCCATAGAGGTCAGGGATGTGTAGGCTCAGTGCATTAGCCATGGGAAACATAGGGATACAGGGATAGGTTAGGGGATGGGTCTGAGTGGGATGCTGTTTGGAGGGTTGCTGTGAACTTGTTGGGCCGAATGGCCTGTTTCCATACTGGGGGGATTCTATAGATGGTGCTGGATGGGGAACGTTTGGAGTAGGAAATGGAGAGCTCCCCTCCCCATCTGTTGCTAACGTCACACCACAAGTGACCCCATTCAGGCACAAAGGAAATGATACTGTCAAGACTAATTATAGTGCAATCCATTTAATGTCCTTTTGTGACTCTAGCTACAACAATTGGAACAAGTTTGTAGAACAGAGGGTGATGGTATCCCTGGTGAAATTGATCCGTTGGGGAATTAAAGGGAAAAGGGCAGGAAAATGGACGTGAGGAATGTTGGTCAGTTCAGCCACGATCCTATGGAATAGCACAGCCAGCTCGAGGGGCTGAATGGCCTACTCCTGTTCCTATTTCTTATGGAAATGAAATGAAAACAGAAGTTGCTGGAAAAACTCAGCAGGTCTGGTAGCACCTGCGGAGACAAAGTAAGGTTTCTGGTCGAGTGACCCTTCCTCAGAACCATTGACAGTAAAGAGATGACTGAGTTCAAGAAACCCTGAAATTGATGCTGTGAAAGCATGGGGCAAAGTGAGCAAAAGCAGATTGAAGATGGGAAGAACTGTTGGTTCAATGAGGCTGGAGCAATGGGTTTTAAAAGCTGTTTGTAGACAGCGGTGAGGAAGCGATAAGTAGGATATTTAGGAAGTGGGACTTCAGGAGATGGGTGGGTGATAGCTCTGCATTAGAGTGGTGCTGGAAAAGCACAGCCGGTCAGGCAGGGTCTGAGGAGCAGGAAAATCCTGATGAAGGGCTTTTGCCTGAAACGTCGATTTTCCTGCTCCTCGGATGCTGCCCGACTGGCTGTGCTTTTCAAGCACCACTCTAATCTAGACTCTGATTTCCAGCATCTGCAGTCCTCACTTTTGCCTGAGTGATAGCCCTGTATGTGTGCACGATTTTAAATAATCATATTTTGAACAGAGACTGACCCCAAACCTGGAATGGAGTAGAAATTGAGTGTGCCCTTTGGGAAAAGGGTGACAGCATCTTGCTATAGTAGCGCTTCACTGCAAAGTTCTCTCTGCGCTTCCATTTTAATGCTGTCATTTCGATTTGTGGATTTTCGATTGGCTCTGTTGTGTTTTGCACTCATCAAATCTCAAAGATTACTGACATCACTAGATTCAAAATCAGTGCTTTTTGTCCACGAACCAAATGGTCTCCACACTGCATTTGTAGATGATGGGGTTCAGGGGAAAGTGATAGGGATGAGCAGGGCTTGGGATCAGTGGTGCTGGAAGAGCACAGCAATTCAGGCAGCATCCGAGGAGCTTCGAAATCGACGTTTCGGGCAAAAGCCCTTCATCAGGAATAAAGGCAGAGAGCCTGAGGTGTGGGCGCAGGTTTTACACTTTTACCTCATGAGCAGGGCTTGGCTGCAGGCAAAGGTACCATTCCTGGATAATGCTCACCGAACCTCCTCCAAAAACTCCCAACCAGCATCCCCCTTCCTTTCTCTACAAACCAGTCCCAATCAATGAGGCTAGAGTTACATGAGAGTGTTTGGTGGTCCTGTTATTCTAACATGATTTTAGAATCATTGAATCCCTTCAGTTCAGGGGCAGGCCATTCAGCCCATCAAGTACGTGTTGACCCCACAAAGAGCATCCCACCCAGACTTACCCCGTCCCTGCATATTCCACAGCCAATGCACTCTACCCTGCACATCTTTGGACTGTGGGAGGAAACTGGAGCACCTGGAGGAAACCCACACAGACACTCGGAGAATGTGCAAACTCCACACAGTTACCCGCGGGTGGAATCGAACCCAGGTCTTTGATGCTGTGAGGCAGCCGTACTAACCACTGAGCCACTGTGCCATAACTACAGGCAGTGCCGGAGTTCCATTCCCAAGACTGTTTGCAAGTTGATTTGTAAGCAAGTTTGAACATGGTGCAAGACAGTGTAAAGCAGCTGTTCACAATTGCAGGAAAAGTTTGAATGTCACATCTTTAACATATGGAATTGCGCTTGTAGGTATAGGCATTCGTAAATTGAATATACATAAATCCGGGACTCCCTGTATATTGTCTTGATATTGCAATTTATTTTGGTCTAAAAATCTTCAAGTTTCCCCTATCGCTAGATTCAACAGTCAGTATTTCCAATATTCACACTACAAACAAGCAAATTGTGAAAGTCCAGCAGCAGTGCAGTTGATTTAACTTTCCAAATTAGAACTGTGTCTGAATGGGAATGTTTAGTATGTAGCAGAGTACCAGATTTAAAGCTTACCTCTAAATTAATCCATTTGTTGTGGTTGTCCAAGCAGTGTGTTGGTGCTTGAGGCACTTTTCACCATGGCACTTTGTAATAGTCGTTTCATTTATATAGCATCTCACTTTTGTCATAGTCCAAACATTTCAATAAAGACAGAATACCATACATACTGAAACAAATACAGAAGGAGCTCAGCACCCCTGACAGCATCATAGAATCCCTGCAGTGTGGGAGCAGGCCATTCAGCCCAGTGAGTCCACACTAACCCACAGAAGAGCAACTCACTTCTCCACCCTGTCCCGGTCACCCTGCATTTCCCATGGCTAATTCACCTAGCCTTCACATCCCTGGACACTGTGGGCAATTTAGCATGACCAATCCAATTAACCTGCACATCTTTGGATTGTGGAAGGAAACTGGAGCACCTGGAGGAAATCCATGCTGACACAGGGAGAATGTGCAAAGTTCTCAGTGACATTTGCCTGAAGCTGGGATCGAACCCAGAGCCCTGGTGCTGTGAGGCAGCAGTGCTAATCACTGAGCTGCCCTGCCGCATCCATAGAGAAGAAACAGAGTTAATATTCCAGTCCGGTATGATTTGTGGTCTTTTCTCAATTTTTCTTAAAATCTCTTCTCCATTGCACTGTCCTTCACACACTCTCACACACACTCTCTCACACTCACTCTCTCACACTCACACTCTCTCACACTCTCTCGCACACACACTCTCTCACACACTCTCTCACACACTCTCTCACACACTCTCTCACACACACTCTCTCGCACACTCACACTCTCGCACACTCTCTCACACTCTCTCTGTCTCACACACATTCACACTCTCATTCACACTCTCACACTCTCACACTCTCACACTCTCTCTCGCACACACACTCTCACACACATTCACACTCTCTCTCACACACACTCACTCACTCTCACACTCACTCTCACTCATACATAGACACACACACACACCATTGTCTTCTTTGTTCTTGTTCTGAGGAAGGGTCACCGGCCTCGAAACGTTAATTCTGTTTTCTGTCTACAAATATTGCCAGACCTACTGAGATTCTCCAGCACTCTGTTTGTTCCAAAGAGACACCTAGGGGTTCAGGTACATAGGTCTTTGAAAGTTGCGTCACAGGTAGACAGGTTGGTAAGGAAGGCGTTTTGCATGCTTGCCTTCGTTGCTCCGTCCGTTCAGTATAGGAATTAGGACATCGTGCTCTGGCTGACCGGGACATTGGTGAGGCCACTTTTGGAGAACGGTGTACAGTTCTGATCGCTCTGCTATTGGATTATTAAATTGGAAAGGATTTGAAAAGAATTACCAGGACGTTGCCAGCTCTGGAGGGTTTGAGTTGTAACAAGAGGCTGAATTGGCTGGAAAATCTTTCACTGGAGCATGGGAGGTTGAGGAGTGACCTTATAGAGTTTATAAAATCATGAGGGGCATGGAGAAAGTGATTAGAAAAGGTCTTTTCCCTGGAGTAGTAGAGTCTAAAACTATAGGGCATGGGTTTAAGATGTGAGGGGAGCAACCTTTTCACACAGAGGGTGGTTTGCATGTGGAATAAACTGCCAGAGAAAGTGGTAGATGCAGGTACAGTTGCAACTTGTAAAAGACATTTGGACAAGTACATGAGTAGGAAAGGTTTAGAAGGAGATGGGCCAAATGCAGGCAAATGAGGGCAGAGTTAGTAGATGTGAGCTATATGGACTTCAGTGAGGCGTTCAATAAGGTTCCCATGAGAGACTGATTAGCAAGGTTAGATCTCATGGAATACAGGGAGGACTAGCCATTTGGATACAGAACTGGCTGAAAGGTAGAAGACAGAGGGTGGTGGTGGAGGGTTGTTTTTCAGACTGGAGGCCTGTGACCAGTGGAGTGCC
>NC_057723.1:7417553-7423994 GCF_004010195.1 Chiloscyllium plagiosum
TATCGGAAAGATGTTGTGAAACTTGAAAGGGTTCAGAAAAGATTTACTAGGATGTTGCCAGGGTTGGAGGATCTGAGCTACAGGGAGAGGCTGAACAGGCTGGGGCTGTTTTCCCTGGAGTGTCGGAGGCTGAGGGGTGACCTTATAGAGGTTTACAAAATTATGAGGGGCATGGATAGGGTAAATAGGCAAAGTCTTTTCCCTGGGGTCGAGGAGTCCAGGGGTAGAGGGCATAGGTTTAGGGTGAGAGGGGAAAGATATAAAAGAGACCTAAGGGGCAACTTTTTCACACAGAGGGTGGTACGTGTATGGAATGAGCTGCTAAAGGAAGTGGTGGAGGCTGATACAATTGCAACATATAAGAGGCATTTGGATGGGTATATGAATAGGAAGGGTTTGGAGGGATATGGGCTGGGTGCTGGCAGGTGGGACTAGATTGGGTTGGGATATCTGGTCGGCATGGACGGGTTGAACCAAAGGGTCTGTTTCCATGCTGTACATCTCTATGACTCTATGACTCTAAATGGGGCTCGTTTGAAAAACCTGGTCAGCGTGGATGAGTTGGACTGAGGGGTCTGCATGTGTCTGTGACCCTTGAATAACAGAGACATCGTTGTCTAGTCAACCACTATAGTTTGTTCTTAATTGGCTCAGGGTAACATCTTGTTGGAAACAGAAGGAAGAATTTTTGTTTACCTGAAAACTGTGCCTTTTTCTTCAAGCCTGAATGATTGCAGATTCGTTGCTAAGTCGGATTGCTGTAGGTTTGATCAAACCCCATCGACTGCCTTCAGTGCACGGTGTGAGGCTGACACTCCCAACAGGAGGCTGATGGAGCTCTGCACTGCAGGAGCTATTATCTTCAATGAGACATTAAACTGAGCTTGTGATGGCCTCTCAGGTGTTTGTAGAACACTGTTTGACCCTTTCTAAAGCACAGGCCTGTTCTCCCCAGCATCCTGGTCAAAATGTATCCCTCAAACGACATCGTGGAAGATGGTGAAATTTTTAAAATCTGGAATTAAAAGCAAGTGTAATGGCACCCAGGAAACTATTCTCAATTGTCTTATTTAAAAAAAGCCGACCTGGGTCACTAATGCCTTTGAGGGAAGGAAATCTGCCATCCTTACCTGGTCTGGCCTACATGTAACTCCAGACCTACAGCAGTCCAAAAATGTGCAGATTAGGTGGATTGACCATGCTAAATTACTAATAGTGTCCAGGGATGTGTAGGTGAACTAACCATGGGAAATGCAGGGTTACAGGGATGGGGTGGATATGGGTGGGATGCTCTTCGGAGAGTCAGTGTGGACTTGATGGGCCAAATGGCCTGCCTCCACACTTTAGGGATTCCATGATTCTTAACTGCCCTCCAACCCAGCCCCTAATTGGACAGATAATCAGTTCAAGGGCAGTTAGGGATGGATAACAGCTGCTGATCTTACCAGTGACATCTGAGAGAATATTGAACAAATAGCCGAATCAATCAAGCAGTGGTTAGCACTGCTGCCTCACAGAGCCAGAGACCCGGGTTCAGTTCCCGCCTCAGGCGACTGACTGTGTGGAGTTTGCACGTTCTCCCCGTGTCTGCATGGGTTTCCTCCGGGTGCTCCGGTTTCCTCCCACAGTCCAAAGATGTGCAGGTCAGGTGAATTGGCCATGCTAAATTGTCCATAGTGTTCAGGGATGTGTAGGTTAGCTGTATTTGTCAGGGGTAAATATAGAATAATATGGTAGGGGAATGGCTCTGGGTGGGTTACTCTTTGGAAGGTCTTATTGGGCTGAAGAGCCTGTTTCCACACGGTTGGAATTCTACAAATTACATGATGTGTAACAGTTAATCACAAAACTTCATGTAAATTTCAAACCAGGCAGGTTGAGTCTGATTGTTAGGGCATTTGCCCTCGGAAATGAACCAGAGAATGTAATCACATATTTTGTTGAACAAGCAGGCACTGTGCATATGCATGGTTCTTTTGCATAGACACATCTCACACTTGTTATTGAACTCAAAATGTTAAATCAGTTTTTCTCTCCACAGTTTCTGCAAGACTCAGAGTCTCTCTGACACTTTCTGTTCCCATTTTGGAATTGTACTGATTGTGTGTGTGTATTGTAGATCACTTCCTATAACCAGATGTTGTCCAAGTTGTTGTACTTTAGTTTGACCAGTCTAGAGGTGACTGTCATAGTCAAGGCTTTGTGTTTAATTATGAAAATCTGGTAACTGATCTGTGTTTCCCGTGCTTGATTGATTTAAGCTGGGATGGTGACTCAGAGCAAAGTAGACAGGAGGTCATACTAGAAGGTGGAGCAGACATTTTGTGATCACTGCGGTGTTTTAGAAGACTTGCGAATAAACATTTTGAAACTTAGTGTCAACTTTACATTGCCCTGAGCTAAGTTAAATATATAACAGTGACCATTGAATACTTCTGAATCAAAAACAGAAATTGCTGGAAAAGCTCAACAGGTCTGGCAGCATCTGTGGAGAGAAAGCAGAGTTAATGTTTCAACTTGAGTGCTCCTTCCTCATAACTGGTTCTGAGGAAGGGTCACTGGACTCGAAAGGTTAGCTCTGATTTCTCTCCACAGATGCTGCCAGACCTGCTGAGTTTTTCCAGCACTTTCTGTTTCAGTTTCTGATTTACAGCTTCCGCAGTTTTTCTGTTTTTTATTGAATGATTCTGATTGCATTGTGTTTCTCCTTTATTGGTGCAGAGGAAATTGTTATGTTGATCCTTCCCAGAAGCTCAGACATTTTGGCATCATGCTCTTGCTCAACCTCTGTGCCTCAAGGTTGGATTTTAGAGCCAACATTTATTCTACAGGCAGTGCCAACCAATAAATGGCCTGGTCATTTTTCTTACTGCTGATTATGGGACACAACTGTACATATATTTTTTGTTGTGTTTCCCTACTAATTAATTCAGACATTGTAGTAGTCCCATAGTCCTGCCCTCTCTCTAGAGAGAAACAACTGGTCCTGGCTTAATCTGAAGGTCACCACACCTCATGTGAGGGGAGAGGTTGCGGATGAGAGTCCTTCATGGTAACCTCAGCTGGTGCAGGAATCGAACCGCCGCTATTGGTGTTACCAACTAGCCATCCAGCCTAACCAATCCCTCATATTCAAATTGCTACCTCAAGATTTGCAACAAGGGTATTTTGTTTTTGGCACAGCGTATTCCTTCCTCCAAGACGTATGCAAGATTCAACACCGGAGGGGGCTTCGGTAAGTTACAAGTTGGTAATAAACTTGCAGAATCGCCCATGCCATTTAGCAACTACATTTCAACATAGACTTCTACTTCTGTCTGAAAAATCAGGAGGTCACATATTCCAGGAAATAAGTGAACTGCCAAACTCCACTACCATCTTTGAATCAGTAATTGTGTTCAAGACTAAGCCCTGGACTCAAGTGTGAAAGTTAAAGGTAACCCTCCTGAGCAGTGGGAGTGCTGCACTGTTGAAGGTGCCAGCCTTTCAGGGGAGAGATGAGGCCTCAGAAACTACTTCAACAAAGAGCATAGGCATCCTACCCACTGTCCCGGGTCAATATGTATTGATCAACCAACATCATTAAAACAGATTATCGCTTCTTAACTCATTGCTGGTAGAAGCGTTGGCAAAAATTCAATGTTACACTCCTGACAGTGCAATTCTGCAAAAGTATTTCATCAGCAATTTGTGACAGCCTGAAGTGGACTGGGACATAAACGCAAGGCTTTTTAAAAATCCATTTGAATACAGAAATAACAAAAAAAAGTGAAACAAGTTAATAAGGCTGCAAAAAAGAAATCAAACGCAACACTAGGGTTCACTTCCAAAGGGATGGAATTGTAAGGAAATTATCCCATAACTTTCTCGTGGAGTGAGCGTTCAAGGACAGGATTGTTCCTGAGAGTGTGGTGGAGGCAGGTCCAATTGAAGCTTTCAAAAGAGAATTAATCTGCTATCTGAAAAGGAAAACTGTGCAAGGCTACGGGGAAAAGGTGGAAGACTGGAATTGCTCACGCGGAGAGCTAATGTGCACCTGATGGGTCCCCTGAGAGATCAAAACAAGCTATCTGTCTCTGTGTTCAGTGATGGGCCATCGAGAATCTTCATGGATAGAGAGTTCTAAAGGTTCAACAATCCCTCAAGTGTAGTGACTCCACCCCACCACCTCAGACCTGAATGATAAATACCTTATCCTGAGATTGTGCCCCATATTCTGGATTTCCCACTATGGAAAACAAATGTTCAAATCCCTTAAGCATTTTATACCTCTTTATAAAAATGATATACACATACAAAAATATGATTTATAAGAAAATTCTTGCATAAGGCATAAGCACCATTGGAAGGATTTGGCCAGGATTTGTTACCCATCCCAAACTACTCTTGAACTTAGGGACTTAGTAAGTGATTTCAGAGGGCAGTTAAGAATCAACCACATTGCTTTGGATCTGGAGTCACATGTAGGCCAGACCAGGTAAGGTCAGCAGATTTCCTTCCCTAAAGGACATTTGTGAACCAGATGGTTCACTATTTTATGAGAACTGTTACACGGTCACTGTTCCACTGGTTTTTTTATTGCAGATTCCTTTTTTATTATTGAGTTCAAATTTCACCATCTGCTGTGATAGGATTTGAACCCATGTCCCAAAAGTATTTGCCTGGTGCTGTAAATTGCCAGCTGAGGAGCAGTACCACTGCACCACCACAATCAGCAACCCTCTCTACACCCCACCCTCTAACCCCTCACTACTGCCATGTAAATAGGTGGAAGGAAGCTACAATGGATCATGATCATTGCACCGTCTGTATTGTGTCACACATCCTGCATAAATCCATGGAAACCTCCAGTGACATATAATCAATAGCTTGTAAATTCTTTCAACGGTTGTAAATCCTTAGACAACGCCTTCAAAATGCCTTTGACCACTTCCATCTAGACGGACAAGAGCAGCAGATACGTGGGAACATCACTACATCCAAATTGCCCTCTTAGCCACTCACCATTCTGATTTAGAAATGTATCACTGTTCCTTCAGTGTCACAGGGTCAAAATACTGGAATTCCCTCCCTAACAGCACTGTTGATGTCCCTTTGCCCCGAGGCCTGCAGGCCCCTGAGAATACAGCTTAACCCATGCCCTCTCAAATGATTAGAGATGGCCAATAAAATCCAACGGAGCCTGAAAAACACAAACCCCGAATAAAGTGAAATAACAGATATTTACGACGTTCCTTCTGTCGTGCTATTCACTTTATCCTGGGAAGCTGGCCATCAGAGTGTGACAAGAGGGTGATCATGCCTTCTTGTTTAGCAATGGAGATACCCAGATGTCCTTTGAATGGAAGTGTTTGTTTAAAACAGCTCCCACTTGCTGAGGTCACTGCGGAGGCACTAGAAGTGCACCATATAGTGTAGGACTGCAGTAACACAAAGGCTGGATAACATCTCCTCATTCACTTTTAATGCTTCATCATTTCTTTACACCACCTTCCCATCCATCCACAGAGGATGTAACACCTGCCCCTTCATTTCCATCCTCCAAAGTTCCAAACACACCTTCCACGTGGAGCAGCATTTCATTTGCACTTCTTTCAATCCAGTCTATCATATTTAGAACATAGAACACAGAATAGTACAGCACAGAACAGGCCCTTCAGCCCACAATGTTGTGTCAACCATTGATCCTCATGTATGAACCCTCAAATTTCTGTGACCATATGCATGCCCAGTAGTCTTATAAATGTCCCCAATGACCTTGCTTCCACATCTGCTGCTGGCAACGCATTCCATGCTCTCACAACTCTCTGTGTAAAGAACTTGCCTCTGACATCCCCTCTATACTTTCCTCCAACCAGCTTAAAACTATGATCCCTCGTGTAAGCCATTTCTGACTTGGGAAATAGTCTCTGGCTATCGACTCTATCTATGCCTCTCATTATCTTGTATACCTCAATTAGGTCCCCTCACCACCTCCTTTTCTCCAATGAAAAAAGTCCAAGCTCAGTCAACCTCTCTTCATAAGATAAGCCCTCCAGTCCAGGCAGCATCCTGGTAAACCTCCTCTGAACCCTCTCCAAAGCATTCACATCTTTCCTATAATAGGGTGACCAGAACTGGACGCAATATTCCAAGTGCGGTCTAACCAAAGTTTTATAGAGCTGCAACAAGATCTCACAACTCTTAAACTCAATCCCCCTGTTAATGAAAGCCAAAACACCATATGCTTTCTTAACAACACTGTCCACTTGGGTGGCCATTTTAAGGGATCCATGTACCTGCACACAAAGATCCCTCTGTTCCTCCACATGGCCAAGAATCCTATTCTTAATCCTGTACTCAGCTTTCAAATTCGACCTTCCAAAATGCATCACCTCACATTTATCCAGGTTGAACTCCATCTGCCACCTCTCAGCCCATCTCTGAATCCTGTCAATGTCC
>NC_057723.1:7424497-7451897 GCF_004010195.1 Chiloscyllium plagiosum
CTATCCATTCCAGCATGCACACCTGCTTTTCAAAGGTTTCATTCACTACAAAGTTTGTTTCTTTCGTAAAGACAGAAGCAAAAAACTCATTTAGGGCTTCCCCTACCTCCTCAGATTCCACACACAAGTTCCCTATGCTATCCCTGATCAGCCCTACTCTTTCTTTGACCATTCTCTTATTCCTCACATAAGTGTAAAATGCCTTTGTGTTCTCCCTAATCTGTTCTGCTAAGCCTTTTTCATGCCCCCTCCTGGCTCTCCTCAGACCATTTTTGAGCTCCTTCCTCGCCTGCCTGTAATCCTCTAGAGCTGAGCTTGACCCGAGCTTCCTCCAGCTTATGTAAGCTGCCTTCTTCCTTTTGACGAGAAGCTCCACCGCTCTCGTCATCCAAGGTTCCTTTATCGTACCCCTTCTTGCCTGTCTCAGAGGGACAGATTTATTCATTTGCTGCAAACATTCCAGTCTGGTTAAAATTAGTGAGACCCGACGCAAACTGGGTAACCCCTTTGCAGAACATCACCGCTGTGTCTTTAGGCATAACCCCAGCCTTCCAGTTGCTTGCCATTTCAATAAACCTTTTTGCTCTCATGCTAACATTCTGACCCGGGTTTGCCACAGGATTCCAATGGAGGGAACTGCCTAGCGGTATTATCGCTGAACTGTTAATCTAGAGACCCCAAATAATGTTCCAGGCACCTACATTCAAATCCCACCAATCATGCAATGATTATGCTCCTCCTCCCATCTATTTACATGGCGGTGGTGGGAGTTTAGGGGGTGGAGTGTAGAGGGGCTTGTTGAGGTTGAATTTGAATTCAAGCAAAGGAACACCTGGAATTATGAGTCTAACGATGACCATGAGTTAATTGTTGGGGGGAAAAACCCATCTGGTTCACTCATGTCCTTTAGGGAAGGAAACTGCCACCCTTACCTGGTCTGGCCTACATGTGACTCCAGATCAACTGCAATGTGGTTGACCCTTAACTTCTCTCTGAACAATTAGGAATGGGCAACGAAAGCTGCTGAGCCAGAAATGTCCTTATTCTGTAATGAATTTTTAAAAAAATAGTACAACATGTGTTGTAGGAACAACAGCTCATTGTCCACTTCACAGCCTCACGGAGTCAATATTGAGTTCCACATGATTGCAGCCTGACCTCATAAAATTTGTTCACCACTTATCTCATACTCTATCCCCCCATCCCACCATGGGCTTATCTTTCTTCATTTTTTCTCAGCAAAAACAGCCTGTTTTCATCTTCCTGCACCTTAATGTACAAATTGATTAGAATGGTCAGTCCAGCACCATAACCCACACTACCTGTCACTTTCCTCACTTGAGGTATCCTTGATTTAGAGACAATGACTACCTCATATCTAGCGAAAGTCTATGGTGTAGATATCTTTGAACCAAGCTGTTGAGTGATATTATGACACAGCTGTACAGCAGGTGGGAGTTGTGCCCAAGTCTCGGGCTCAGAGGTAGGGGCAATAGCACTGCACCACAAGAGCCCTGAAGTCAAAGTGTATCAAGGTGAGAAAGTTCAAGCTCATCATATTTCCGATTGGATGCAAGTCTTTCCCGAATGGCGTTAGCAGTGAGTAAACATGAGACACTGCAGCTGTTCATTCCTTCTTGCATGTTAATCCTGTTCCCCAGACAGTTCATGTTACTGGAATAAATAGACTCACATCTTCAGCTAAGAGATGTGAAAAAAATTAATAGACGAGTATTTTAACTGTTCCCAGAGATAGCTCCTTATGACACAGTACTGGCTGACGTACTTTTACATCCTTTGTTTTTTATAAGCCATGTCATAATGGAACTACTGTAACTTCACTTAATCTTTGACATATTTGGTTTCTCTCTCATTCTCCTTGCCTTGTGCACTTGTTCCTACTATTTATAATTTCTGAATAAATAGATCGAAAATAAACTATTCCAACTTCAGTTCCTTCATTTTACTTACTTGAGTTTAACTGTCATTTTACAGCTGAAGGATCTTTTCAATCAGTAGTCTAATGTGGGCTCCTATATTCCACTCTTGGAGAGATTAAGGAAGAAGAGGATTAAGCCTGATTAGCTTGTGAAAAATCTGCTTTCCATTTTCTAACTGGTACCATGACCTCTCCCTCCCAGTGGTCACTATAATGGCTTCCAGTTGACCAACATCTCAATTTCCAAATACTCATCCTTGTCTTCATAATGATGTCTTAGGAGGAGAGACTGAGCAGTTTAAGCCCATCTGAATGTAGAAGAACGGGAGGAGATCTAATTGAGGCATATAAGCTGCTGAAGGGGATTGACAAAGTAGACATGGAGAGGATGTTTCCTCCTGTAGAGCAACCTGGAATGAGAGGTCATCGTTTTAGGATGAGGTGTAGCAGTTATAAAACAGAGATATAGGAGCGCCATTGAGAGCATTCTGTCTGGATGTATCACCACCTGGTATGGCAACTGTACCATTCAAGATCAGAGACGGTTCCAGAGAGTGGTGAACCTGGCCCGGAGAATCACAAAGGCCAACCTCCCATCTATAGAATCCATCTATCAGGCCCACTGTCAAGGAAAGGCCACCAGCATTCTCAAAGATCCACCCCACCCTGGCAATGTTTTTCTACAACCTCTACCATCGGGGAGAAGGTACAGAAGCCTGAACACAAGCACCAGCCGGTTTCAAAACAGTTTCTACCCAACTGTTGTTAGAATACTGAATGGACTCACAAACTCTGAACATTCACCTGTACCTGTGTTTTTGTTTTTGCCACTGTTTACCTAATATTTACTTAACTGTGCTACTTAACGCTACGATCTGCCTGTACTGCTTGTAAGACAAAGCCTTTCACTGTGCTTCGCTACACGTGACGATAAATTCAAATCAATTCAATTCAGAGATGAGAAGGATTTACTTCTCTCAATGTGTAATGAATCTGTGAAAATCACTATCCCAGAGTGTGGTGGACATTGGGACACTGAATCAATGTTAAGGAGGGGATAGATAGATTTTTAATTAACAGTGGGTCAAAGGGTTCTGGGGAGCAGTCAGGACAGTGGAGTTGAGGCCAACTTGAGGTCAGCCATGATCGTATTTGTAATGTTTGGAATGAGGTTCAGGTGCATCCCAGTTAGTATGAGTTCCCTGATTTACCAGGTTAACAGCCTCAATCAGGGAGCCCTGGCTGACAGATATAAACAGGAGTCTTGGGGTTTGGCTTTGCTCCCCCTTCCCCTTATGTAGTGGGTTTTTTTGGTGAACTGTTGCTTTCTGTTTATTGTTAAACTGTATTTTGTACTGTTTAATAAAATTTAAAAAACACAGGAGTCTCAGAGAGTCTCCTCACTCTATAGGCTGGCTCTGAGCGGGGTTGGTCAGAGACCATGTAAAGTGCATGTGTAAATAAAGGGGAATTTGGTGATAGGATACCAGTCTCCATGGAGCTATTTCAGTATTAAAAGGGGGAGCAACGTCAAGGGGCTGAATGGCCTACTCCTGCTACTAGTTCTTATGCCCTAACCTTCTATGGCTTCATCTGTTCCCACTTCAGTAACCTTCTGCCCTCTGAGGTGTCTGTGTTCTTCGACTTATGACGTCCTGATATTCATTGCCCCAATATTGATGATGACTCAGGAATTATCTCACAAAACCTCTGTACTCCTCTATCTTTCTTTTAATATTAAAGATTACCAAAAAAAAACTACCTCTTTGAAGACCTATTGGCCATCTATCCTCTTCGTTGTCCTCCTTCAATGTGTGTAAGGTACTGGACACACCGGCCTCCATCACCCGTCACCCATTATTTAGAAATGGATAACCTTTAACAGTAACACTGTCCCTCACTGAGCCAGGCACTTTGGTTCCCAAAATCCTTGTCATTCATCCCTTTATGTCAGCTAGGGCTCCCTGATTGGACCAGATTAATAGCGCAAATCAGGAAACCCATATTCTATGACATTTGACTATCACTAGTTACAATCACTACAGCAGCAAATTAAATTTAGTCAGAGATGAGGTAATTCCTGTCATGGACAATGGAGGAGAATTTAAGTAATGATTCCTCTTCCCTTCTTGGACTGAGACAGTGAGGTATTGTTTGGCCTAATCTGATTAAGGTATGCTGAAGGGTGCTGCCCATGCTCTGGCTTTTGAGTTCCAATTTTTCAAATGTATCCACAGCAGAATCCTTTAAAATGGAATAAAAGATAGCATTTATTAACAAAAAGTTCAAAACACTGGAGAATTACTCCAGCTACACATG
This sequence comes from Chiloscyllium plagiosum, assembly GCF_004010195.1. Classification (NCBI taxonomy): domain Eukaryota; kingdom Metazoa; phylum Chordata; class Chondrichthyes; order Orectolobiformes; family Hemiscylliidae; genus Chiloscyllium; species Chiloscyllium plagiosum. The sequence continues at coordinate 7,428,756 of NC_057723.1, forward strand.
ATTGGACTCATGACGTTAAGGAAGACAGGACAGGAGATAGGTTAGAAATAGCAAGTTTTGCTTAATTCAGAGGTATTAAAAATCAATTCAATCGACAATAGATAATAGAGAATAGACAATAGGTGCAGGAGTAGGCCATTCTGCCCTTCGAGCCTGCACCACCATTCAATATGATCATGGCTGATCATCCTTAATCAGTATCCTGTTCCTGCCTTATCTCCATAACCCCTGATTCCACTATCCTTGAGAGCTCTATCCAATTCTTTCTTAAATGAATCCTGGTATTATCGCTATACTGTTAAACCAGAGATCCAAGCAATGTTCTTGTGACTCGGGTTCAAATCCTGCCATGGCAGCTGATAGGATTTGAATTCAATAATAATCTGGAAATAAGAGCCCAGTAATGATCATTAAACCATTATCGATTTTTGGAAAAATCCATGTAGCTCACTAAAGAAAAGGAAAATTGCATCATTTTTTCAGCTTTGCCCTACATGTGACTCCAGACCTGCAGAAATGTGGTCAACTCTTAAGTACACTCTGGGCAATTAAGAATGTGCAACAAATGCTGGTCTAGTCAGTAATGCCCACATTCCTTGAATGACTTTAAAAGAAGATTGTGGGGACAAGGTCAGAAAGTAGATTTCAGTGGGTTTGATAGGAGAGTGAAAGAAATTTTGAGATTGTGTCTTTCCATGCCAGTGAGTATCAAAAGAGGAGAATGGAGTGATTGCTAGAAACCTACTTTAGAAGGGTGGTAATTTCTGGGGCACTGGGACTGGTTCTAGGGAAACTGGAACCTATATGACCAGATGGTCTATATATGACAGGGCCAAGATAAATATCTTTGCAGAGAGATTCGTTAGAACGGTTGAGGATTTAAGCAAGATTGGCAGGGAGGTGGGAACCTAAGGGCAAGTTCGTCACTGCCTGCCATTCCAAAATGGAGCCATTAAGTTACAGGCTTCCGGATGAAGGGCTTATGCCTGAAACGTCGACTCTCCTGCTCCTTGGATGGTGCCTGACCAGCTGTGCGTTTCCAGCACCACACTCTCAACTCTGATCTCCAGCATCTGCAGTCCTCACTTTCTCCTTCCAGACCTCAATGTCCAATAATCATGCCCTAAGTGAGCTCAGTCCAATCACTTTCCTATTTGCAGGCAAAGTTTAGGCTTCTCTCTAGCCAACGACTTGGAGACACAGACAGAGGGTGTGGGGCAGGTGCCTGACTCAGAAACAGACCTAGGATTCTAAAATTGTATATTAAATGATTCAAATCAACTCTACTTCCAGCTCTGACAGGCATTTTAGGTGCTGATGGCCCGTCTCAGTGTGCTAATTGGAAGATCATTAGGCTAACAGTGTCACTTTACCCGCCCCCATTAAAGTTTCCACTGGGAGGCAAGGAGCATCTGTAAAGCAGTCGTGTTATTTTAGCACAATGCGTCTTGACAATTTCTTTTGTCCAGAGCTGACTGGAGGCAGACGACTCACCCCATGTCCTTTGCGTCTGTTTTATGTCTGAAAAGAGGTTTGGAAGCTGCTGAAAATATCATAATGTGATCAACCTCAGCCATTTAGAATTAACATTGGCTTTATTGTCTCACGTACTCAAATGAGTAAGGAGAAAAGTGTACAAGTTGCCGCTTGTACAGTGCCATCTTCGGTTCAAAGGGAGCGATGTACAGCTTCCTCAGTTACAGTTCTTAGAAAAACAGAAGTAAAACGTCCAGCATCACAGGTTTTAGCAATAGCTTATTTTATGAGCTCATTAAGGTCATCAGCTTTTAAAAGAAACATAACTCAAACTTGAAAATGTAAAGAAACGTGATTAGCTTGAAGATTTCTCTTCATGCCAGCTGGCCATGGGCACATCATATGGTACCCTTTTACCAAACGTGAAGAGGTCAGTCAGTGAGACACATTTTTCCTAATTCCCATTTCACTGAGGACTACTTTTTCAAGTTTTTAAAATCTGCTCCTTCTCCCTTTGAGGACCCTCTATCCCCCTCTGAGAACCCTCTATCCCCCTCTGAGGACCCTCTTCACATACCTTCAGCTGCTTTTTCAGCCCCATTTCTTTACTTTACAGCCTCATCTCATCCCCTGACCTCTGACCTCACTCCCCCAGCCCAGGCATGGGCAGCTTCACTCCCCATTCCCTTACATCCACATGGTTTCTCCCAGATACTCTGCCTGCTTATCTTACAGAACACAGAGAGGCCTGGACAAAGTAAATGTAGAGAAGATGTTTCCACCAGTAGGAGATGCTAGGACCCAAGGGCACGACCTCAGAGTGAAGGGATGACCCTTTAGAATTGAGATGAGGAGGAATTTCTTCAGCCAGAGGTGGTGAATCTATGGAACTCATTACCATATTGAGTGTATTTAAGACAGAGATAGATGCGCTTTAGACCACAAAAGACTTCCTCAAAGTATTTTAAGAAAGTATCCTAGAACCTAACCTTTTCTTATTTTAAAGGTAGATGTGAGTGGATATTCCAGGTGCGATGCAGCTGGTTAAACCACTCGGCTTTAAGCAAAAGATAATTTATTTAAATACTACAGTTGAAACACGAACAAAAAGAAAATGGAATTTAGAATAACTTAACTATTGGAAAACTTAACTATTGGAAAACTTAACTGACCCGACACAGTAACTATTACTAATTAACTGTTCCAACACAGTAACATCCCTTAAACACACCTCTTGGCAAAAAGGTCAATTCAAATATAGATCCTTACAGGTTGGAGGGAACAATATCGAAAGAGAGATTTCAGAGAAAGTCTGTCAGGAATCTTTTACTAAAGCATGCAACCCCTTCCAGACTCTCTCATCTTGTGACTGGTACAGCTTAAAAAAAAAACTGGGAACCTGAACTAGGAGAACTGGCCCCTCCCCTTCCATTGTTAAATTGCTTTAAAAAAAACAAAGAACCTTTTAAAACCGAGACTCTTCGACACCTCTGCCTTTACGACCTCTCTTCAAAAAAAAACCAAGGATGAAATAACCTTTTTAAAGTTGACAGTATTGTCACAATAGGTTCTTGATGAGTAAAGGGATCTGGGAGAAGGCAGAAGAATGCGGTTGAGAAACCTATCAGTCATGATTGAATGTCAAAACAGACTCAAAGGGCCGAATGGCCTAATTTTGCTTCTATATCTTATCGCCTTATGTTCTGCAGCCACACCCATTTTGATCGCTGCTTGAGTCACAGGTTGCTTCTCTCTTGTGCTTGCTGCAGATAGGCTCGCTCTGAACCAATTAGCAGCAAGCACAGGAGAGAATCAGCCCTGTGATTGGAGGAACAGCTCCTCACAGATTGTATCCATTATAGGGATATGGGGAGATACTGGGAGCCTGGGGGAGTGTGTGGATACTTGTCTGCAATTCATTGTTTCCCCAACCCCCCTTCCCCCGATTTAAACCCCAGACCATCATGGTTGCTTTCAGAACTAATCCCATCCTGATGAAGGGCTCTTGCCTGAAACTTCGACTCTCCTGCTCCTCGGATGCTGCCTGACCTGCTGTGCTTTGCCAGCAACACACTCTTGACTCTGATCTTCAGCATCTGCAGTCCTCAATTTCTCCCAGAACTAATCTGCACCTCCCCCCCCCGTGTATTTTGAACATTGAACCAGTTAATCCATTTCTATGATGTTGATGGAGGAATTTTAATTAACTTGTAATTTATCCCTTTGCTATTCTGTGGAAGCCTGCTGTGTGCAATTCTTCCAGGCATTTGCCTGTAACTACATTTCAAGAATGAAGGATTGGTCCAAGTGATCTTTTAGGTGTGTTGAGAATGTGGAAATGTGCTAATTAATCTTCAGAAAGTGCCTGATGAATTCAGCCACTCAGGCATTCTGTTGATAAAATACAGATTTCTGAAATAATTTATTGTGCTCGATTATTTTTTAAAAGTCTATACCTGAATGGAACAACAAAAAAAAAGCTTTTGAGCAAAAGTGTACTGCAATTAAAGATTAAAAGTGAGTAATTTGCACTGGTTCAAATCTCATCAGAGTGTCGAGGGGGATTTGAATTTAATTAAATTCAATCTGGAATTGCAAGCTATTCTTCGCAATGGTGACCATTATATGGCAAATATTCTCTCAGGAAGGAAATCCACCATCTTTGCCCAGATTGGTCTATACGTGTCTCCAGGCCCACAGAGATTGGTTGACTCTGAATTGGCCTACTAAGCCACTCTAAGGACAATTAGGGATAGCCAACAGGTGCTGGCTTATGCCAATGAGATCTGCATCCTACAAAAGAATAATACTTTTAAAAAAAAACTATTTGTGCTGATATTATTTCGATGGGAGTTTAGAAAAATGAAATGTGTCTTGATTGAAGTGTTTAAGATCCTGAATGATCTTGAAAAGGACCTTTCAGGTCAATTCCAGAACTGGTGGGGCACTGATTTAAAATTTAAGGTTGCCTTTTCAGAACAGAAACGAAAAGTCATTTCTGTTCTCATAGAGGGTTGAGTGATTTTGAAACTCTCTGCTTTAGCAGGCATTTGATGCAGAATCATTGCTTATTTTTAAGATGGGGTAGATAAATTCTCGTTAGTCTTATAACATAGAGATAGCCGAATTAGATCAACCTTCTGACCTCTGTATTTGCAAGGCAGTCAAATTAAAATCTTCAAAGACCTTCACGATTAACCCCAATGGTTCCTAACCAGTCTTTTCCCAATAACCAATTCTAGACTCAGTGAATAATCAATTCCAGACACTGAGTTTGTAGCTTAATCAAAAGACTTAACTATTGATTACTAGTATAGTAACAATAGTAAAGCAAAATTAATTAGCAAAATAATCTAATTGATTTTATGATTTAAACCCAATAACCTTTGTTTTCTGCCCCACAAAGGACAGTCAGACAAACAAACATGGAAAATAATAAAACTGAGCAGCTTACATAAACGTTTTTCATGACGCATTGTTCTGCAGGCGCTTATGATGTTTCTTGGTCAATACTCGGAGGACATTGAGCAGGGCCACCTTTTCAGTTCACTCTGAGGATGTTTAAGTTTCTATTCTCTGAACTTTCATAATGGGAGGTTAGGCAGGGATCTTTCAGAACTTCATGGTGTAGCATCAGCAGCCAAACGTCTTCTTTCAGACACACAGTCCAAAACGGAAACACTTCAAACTCTCTTGCCCCTCCCTCTATTTGACCAACATGTTTGTATCCAGACTTGCTGGCAGCCATTCCCAGACACTGACCACGTTAATGGTCATGTTTATCTGTTACAACATCCCGCTCTCCCCAGGTATCGAAGACTCGAAGTAACCTTCTCATCAAGAACCAACCTACAATTAACTTTTTGGGCCTGGCCTCACAAACAAAGAACAGCGTGTTTGTCCCTTTTATTTAGCGCAAGCTGCTGCCCCACAGTCCAAAGATTTTCTTCGTCTCACTGCTCACAGCTCCAGACCAAAACTGATAAAAGAATAAAACAAAACTAATGAAAGATCAGTAAGAGTTCTAAAATTAGGCAGTGGAAGCAAGTGATGTTGGGGTTCTGAAGGAGGGCCACTGGACTCGAAACATTAACGCTGCTTTCTGTCTGCAGTTGCTGCCTGATCTGCTGAGTTTCACCAGCAATTTCTAGTTTTGATTGTGGTGTAGTTGGGAATTCAAAGCACAAACAGATCAGCTAAGAGTTTAATGAATGGTGGACCAATATCAAAGCGCTGACTTCTGTGTCTATTTAGTCTGCATGTGAGGACTAAAATTTCAGAAGACAACACTTCACTGTTAAACTCCTTAGCTAGACAACTGCTACTGAGCTTAATTGTAGTGCTTTCAAAATCACATTTGACTGGATTCAGTGCATTACAGACTGGGATTTCGTAACATTCTTAGATCATACAGTCCAAGAAACTATCCAGGAACTAGTTAAACAACTTAATCTTTGAATTGTGTTTAATAAATTTTGCACATTCAGAAAACACGACATTCAAAAAATATTTTGGGTGTGGGCTGGCAGCTTAGTTGCTACAAATTACATAATAATGGAGAGATCAGGCTACAACCCAACCCACTGAAAACATTTTGGCAAAATTAACTAGAGACTTGCCAATGAAATTTGTAATTGCAAATTCTAGCAATGTGCTAGAAGAGCTTTTCAAAGTCATTTCAAGTGCACTAAGTTTAATGTAACCACAGAAAGATTTATAAGTGCTTGTTTGGGAAAAAAATGAATCTGCGCAGGTTACAACTGGATGTGAATCTGCTACAGACTTGTCAAAGTAGAGAACATCAATATGGATAGTGCTTGAGAAAAGGGCCGCGCAAAATTAAATGGATTTAAGCTGAATAGATTCATTAGCCTAGCTCATATGGGACAGAAACACTTGATGGGCCAAAGAGTCTGTTTCTGTACCAGAATTTCTCATGATTCTGTGGGGAAATGACCAATCCGTGGACAGATTCTCCCAATTAATGACCAACTCATCGACAGAATAAAGTGTTCAGGAGTTAATTTGGATGATCACAGATTGACCGAGACGCGAATAGAATTTTGAACAGTAATTGCACCATGGGGACAGACCACTCAATCCTACCAGTCTCCATTCGTGTGGACCCACCAGAGGCTTTCAACCTTCAGTACGAGAAACATTTCTTGTAATCTCCATCCAAAGTTTCTTACGTCTAATTTTATATCTCCATTCCTTCGTGCTAGACCTTTCTTGGAAATAGCTTGACAGTCTCGATACAATGTGATTAATAATGGTCTCGTTAAGTTGCATAAACCATTCTGATGGGTGATTCATTAAATGTTCCACCATGATGATGGCCAGATATTCAGTGAGTTATATCCTAGTGTTTTGTAATTTTGGGAACATAAGCTTTACTGAATATGTCATGGTTATTGACCCTTGAGAAGGTGGTGGTGAACTGCCTTCTTGAACCGCTGCAGTCCATGTGCTGTAGGCAAACCCACAATTTTGACTCGGTGACAGTGAAGGAACAGTGATATATTTCCAAGTCAGGATGGTGAGTGGTATAGTCTTAAAGAGCTTTGGTGAGTTGGTGAACTTCTGCAGACAGATGGTGCTAATGAGCATGGGCGATGGAGTGAGTGAATGCTTGTGGATGTAGTGCTAATCCAGTGGGCTGCTTTCTCCTGGATGGTGCCAAGCATCTGGAGCGTTGTTAGGGCTGCACTCATCCAGGCAAGTGGGGAGTATTCCATCAGACTCCTGACTGTGTGCAATTTCATCAGCGAGTTGGTGAACTCGCTGGCTCCCTGCCATGGTTTTTGAAAATGGCCGGGGAGGCAGGAGTGCGACTCGAAAACAAAATGGGCGCATGACTGCCACCTTCTGACCCACAGGTGCCACTGCACCAGTCACCCATCTTAAGAAGTGGAGGGAGGGTGTCAGGCAGGCTGGCCATCCACCAGCTGTTAGAGGGCCCTAAGTGTTCCGTTGCTGGCCACGTGGAGACCTTACTCCAACCTCAGCCACTGTAATGTGTGTGGCAGGAGAGAGTGATGGCAGCATAGCAACTTCCACTACACAGGCTGGTGGTGGGATGGGGAAGGGGAATTGGGCAAACCTCCCTTGGGAAAGGGTCTTCAGTGCCCATCGGAGGTTCACCATCAAGTGGACAGAGTTCCCACTCTCGATCAATGATGTCTAACCTCCCCCCACCCCCGGCTGGTTATCGCCACGTGGAAATTGTGGGAGCTGCAGTAGAGGGATGGGTACTAACTTTCCAGTCAGGGCATGTAATCTTACCCTCTTCCCCCTAACCCCAAATAAACCTGACCGTATGGCATTCAATTCTGGCAACAATAAATAAAATGCAGGTTTTACTTTGAGCTTTGTGTATGATGAGACAACACCGAACGATTAAAAAACCACACCTTTGCTCCCTTCATGGGCTCAGTGGTTAGCACTGCTGTCTCACAGCACCAGGGACCTGGGTTCGATTCCAGCCTCAGGCGACTGCCTGTGTGGAGTTTGTGCACTCTCCCCGTGTCTGTGTGGGTTCCTTCCGGGTACTCTGGTTTCCTCCCACAGTCCAAAGATCTGCAAGTTCAGGTGGATTGGCCATGCTAAATTGCCCATAGTGTTCAAGGGTGTGTAGGTTAGACGCATTAGTCAGGGGTAAATGTAGAGTAATTGGGTAGGAGAATGGGTCTGGGTGGGTTACTCTTTACAGGTTGGTGTGGCCTGTTCCCACACTGTAGGGATGCTATGAATGCTGAGAGAGAAAGTTCTTGAACAAACTCCTGAATTTTTTAAATTGATGCGCACCTGTCTATCTTTATAGATTGCTTGCATATTTAGTATGAAGCAGAATAACTGAAGGGTCTGGGACAACCAGATATTCTGAGGCAGTTGAAAAGCATCACCATCTTTCATGTCCTGAAAGCATGGACTCTTATGAGAGCAACATTGTATTAATGTTAGAGGCTAGATAGTTTACATCAGGTTAACTTGACTTAGGACAGGCAATATAAGCTTGACCAGCTCAGCTAACAGCTCATCTAACACCAAGGGCACACCACAATCCAAAGATGTGCAGGTACAGGTGAATTGGCCATGCTAAATTGCCCATAGTGTTCTGAATCCATAGCTGAATCTCTAGCTAGACATCTCCTTCTCTACCCCAGGAAGTTTTAAAGAATTAGAGTCATCCTACATCCATTCTGATACCAGAGATCAATAAACAACAATAATTCAAACCTCGCAATGACTATCTCCAATCTTTTTTTTTGACAACAAGCTGTTATCAGCAAACAAAGCCTCAATAGACCATTTGTAACTTTTGCGGCATTTTAGATCAGACTTAATTTTACCACAACTCTGAAGAGACTGGCATTGTCGCTTTGATACATTTCTAAAACAAAGTACGAATTTTAAATTAATGTGAAGTTATACCACAATTGCACGATTAACATATGACATTCTTATCTGTTAATGGGAACATTGTCTCGGGATTCAAATTGAACAGATTTATCTGAAATGGGTTCAATTGTTCTTTTGCCAAGAATGAAGTTTGGTGGATTAGGCATTAAGGGACTACTGAAACTTTTAAAAATGAAATTCCTTATTTTAGTTACTCTGTTTTTAATAAAATGGGAGAATTGCTTAAAATTATAGAGATATTATCTGTCTAGTGAGCTTTACAATAGTGCACTCCATTTGAATTTTCCCTTGTGTTCTCGCTGTAACGAGATAGAGGACTTTGATGATTTTGTTAAATGGCCTATAGTTAATGAGCTTTGGTCACATTTTAATGACTTTTGGGTGAATAATCCCAATGAACGTAAGCTTTTCCATTTTGGAAATGACCGCTTGTGCAGTTATGTGCTAAGTCTCCCCATCTTGCTCACAAACTGAAGTCAAAGTTCACAAAATGAAAACCATGACTTCAATCCTTTAGACTGCTTTCAGAAATTAAACTGCAATTGCTCTACCAAGAATCCATTAGAAGTGTGTTCTTTAACATGTTAATCTCACCTACTCCAAATGCCTACCTTGATTTAATATATTTAAATTTATTTAGTCCACTGGTTTGGCCATCTCATTACAGATCTGGCTGGGCTGAAAATGTGTTGCTGGAACAGCGCAGCAGGTCAGGCAGCATCCAGGGAACAGGAGAATCGACGTTTCGGGCATAAGCCCTTTCTCAGGAATCCTGAGGAAGGGCTTATGCCCGAAACGTCGATTCTCCTGTTCCCTGGATGCTGCCTGACCTGCTGCGCTTTTCCAGCAACACATTTTCAGCTCTGATCTCCAGCATCTGCAGACCTCACTTTCTCCTCACAGATCTGGCTGGGCCACCTAATGCATTAGTGAGCTTGGATCTCCTCTCTGTAACTGATTTTTTTCAGGAGTATCCTCACGTACAAAGACAACTCCAGCTTCTTTACTCCAACCTTCTTACATCCCTTTCGCCTGTATCCACAGACCTCATCTTCAACAGTAATTGCAAGAACTGTTATGTTGCTAATATCAAGGCCATTCATCTGTCTGCTTCTATGTTGTCCTATCCTTCTGCTAGGCCAGCTTGACAAAGTTCCTCAAATACTCTCTGCTCAGCCTTTGTTGTGTGAATGTCCCATAGTCAGTATGTCAGTGCACCTTCAAGAGACATGATCATGACATGATCACATGTTGTTGAGGGTAAAAGATCTCAGACTTGATCTTAACTTGAATCACTTGAAGCATGTGATGTTATACAAAACGTGCTGCTCTGTTGCAAACCTATAGTTTAATACAGACATGCCTGTAAATATAATGTTTGTGTACAATACTTAGCTATATTTACTAGGATGTTGCCTGATATGGAAGGAATGAGCTGAAAATGTGTTGCTGGAAAAGCGCAGCAGGTCAGGCAGCATCCGGGGAACAGGAGAATCGATGTTTTGGGCGTAAGCCCTTCTTCAGGAATGAGGAAAGTGTGTCCAGCAGGCTAAGATAAAAGGTAGGGAGGAGGGACTTGGGGGAGGGGCGTCGGAAATGAGTGAGGGGAGATAGGTATAAGACAGATGTCAGAGGTAGTTTCTTTTCTCAGAGAGTAGTAAGGGCATGGAATGCTTTGCCTGCAACGGTAGTAGATTCGCCAAGTTTAAATGCATTTAAGTTGTCATTGGACAGGCATATGGACGTACATGGAATAGTGTAGGTGGGATGGGCTTCAGATTAGTATGACAGGGTGGCGCAACATCGAGGGCCGAATGGCCTGTACTGCACTGTAATGTTCTATGTTCTATATTAAATGTCTGTTGGATTCTCTAATACCACAGTATCCACACCTAGTCTGTCAAGCTACAAGGGGTAACATGAGTCTGACCATATCATGTACCTTTCTGAGGCTATATCATATCAGCCGTGAGTTCCATTTACTCATGTCATCTGTAGTTTCAAAATTTCCCATTCATATGGACCATGGGTGGGCAGAAGGGATTATTTTGGCGTCATGTTTGGCACAATACTTTGGGCCGAAGGGCCTGTTCCTGTGCTATACTGTTCTATGTTCTACGTTTCTATATTGCACACGAGAGCATCGGCATGCTGCTATACAGGGAATATTATGGAGGAAGTTTTGAATTGGTATTAACCCCTTTATTTGACCATGCAGAGAGGATAACTCTTGACGTGCTATGGGCCTGTGATAATGACTTTGGTTTGCACATTCCAACATGGTGTCTGTCCGTGTTGGATTTCTCTAGAATTTAGAAGGTGATGTGATCAAAAGTTTCAAGGTATTTCGGAAAATCAATGCAGAGAAATGTGGTGCATTACACTTGCGTAGAAAAATCAAGGAGAGACAATACAGGCTCCATGATGTAGATGTGAGGGGAGTACAGGAGCAGAGAGACCTCGGGGTTCATGTACATAATTCTCTGAAGTGACCACGTAAGTTGAAACAGTTGTTACGAAGGTTTATAGGATCCTTGGGTTTATAACTAGAGGAATAGCGTATAAAAGTAAGGAATCATTGGGTCAGACCACATTTGGAGTATTGTGTTCAGTTCTGGGCACCTTTTATATAAGGAAGGATGTTAAAGTCCTGGAGAGAATGCAAAGGATATTTACTGGAATGATACCAGGAAAGAGGGATTTTAGATACAAGGAAAGATTGGAGAGTTTGGACTACTTCTCCTTGGAGCAGATAAGATCAGGAGGTGATCAGACTGAGGTGTTCAAAATTTTGAATCATTTTAACAGGGTAAGGAAGGATATCCTGTTTCCACTAGTCAGTAATGAGGAGTCACACTTTCAAGATTGTCAGCAAGAGAACTAGGAGTGAGATGAGGAGAAACAACTTTATTCAGAGAGTCATTAGGATTTGGGATGCTCTGCCTGAGGGAGTGGTGGAGGTGATTCTGTAGGACATTCCAAAGACAACTGGATACATATTTAAAACTAGTCCAGTTAGTGCGCTACGGAGATAGAGCCACCCAGCTGGTCCCACTCTCCAGCCCTATCAGGAGCTGGTACAGACACAATGGGTTGAAAGGCCTCCTTCTGTGTTGTACAATTCTATGATACTCTGAATCCTGTCTCACTCTCCTTCATAAATTCATAGTTTGATTTAATCAGTCCTTTATGGGCGGCATGGTGGCACAGTGGTTAGCACTTGTTGGGCCGAAGGGCCTGTTTCCACACAGTAACTAATCTAATCTTTGATAGCCAAGTTTTACGGGGGATCTGATAAAAATGTGAGGCTGAGACACAACCAGATCACGCGCCATCTTACTAAGTGGTTTGGGCAGGCTGGAGGGGCCAAATGGCCAGCTCCTATTTCTCGTGATGTTGTAAAGTTAGTGCTGGAGATATCTTTCAATTCTACAACTGTTGCAGAGTCTAAAGATGTAATCTGTTTGCCAAAGTACTTGTGTTAAACTTCCCCAGGTTAATGGACGCTACTGGTTTTGAAAACCTGATTGCACCAGTACAGCTGGCAATAGTGATTCATTTATTGTAGTTCACCAGATATTGTACATTTTCTGTTTAAATTATATTTGTGATGATGAATGACTGGACCGTGACAACAAACTACTTTAGCCTCAGTAATTTAATTCATTGGATGAGAAGCGATTTGCTGTTGCAGTGTTTTACATAGATGTTTACAATCCCATGGCACCGATCAGATCAGAGTCGATGGCTCTGCTAACGTACTGACCTCCTCGCTTAGCAAATATGATCAAGTCCGCCCTTCATCTCATGGCCATTTCACTTCAAACCGAAAAAGAAAGGAATTGATGATCTGCTGCAATAAGATTACGATGTGAAATATACTCCCTGAGTATCAGTTATTAATTCTGTACAGGGTCTGAACTGAACCTTCACCAGCACACCGAAGGAGTGCTGCACTGATGACTGTCCCATATTAGGATGCCATGTTAAACCACAAACCCTGTCTGTTGTCCGTGCCTCAGGCGGCATAGGAAATCTGGCATGTCCATAAGGACCGTCACCAGCCGTTACAGACGCACCATAGAAAGCATTGTATCCAGGTGCATCACGGAAACTGCTCTGCCCAAGGCCCATAAGGAAGTTGTGTGCACAGCCCAGACCATCATGGAAGATAACCTCCGTTTGACTCCATTGACACTTTTCATTGCCGTAGAAAGACATCCAACATCATCAAAGACCCCTCCCACCTGGTAATGCTCTCTCTAACCTCTCCCATCAGGCAGAAGATACAGATGCTTGAACACGCACACCAACAGGTTTGAGAACAGCTTCTTCCCCGCTGCTGTCAGACTGCTGAATGGGCCTCTCAAATCTGGAACCCTGTGTGCCTCACTCTGTCTAAGAACCCTGTGATCTGTATGTCCTTGTTTGCTATGATCTGTCTGTGCTGCTTGCAAAACAAAACTTCTCATTGTTCTTAGGTGACAACAATAAATAAAATCAAATCAAAACCCATGGCTACTATTTCAACAAAAGGCAGGGGAGATTTGCCCCAGGTCCAGGTCATCTTTAGTTCCTTAACCTTTATAATATCTGTAAGACAGACTAGCTGACCATTGTAGAATATGGGAAATAATTCGCCTTTCCTTAGTGTGCAAAGGAGAAAAAAGGAGAATTTCAGTTTGTTGTCTTCCTCAGTTTTTGCTGCCTTTATGTTTAAGTCTTCATATATGCCATTGCCTAGGGCCATCTGTTTGAGAACCTGACATTCCCCTCTGCCTTCCAAGGGAGCATGAGTCCATCACTTCCTCAAAATGACTTGAGAACATTTTTGGTCATTGTGCATTTGGTGAAAGTGAGCTGTGGGTGGGATAATGTAGGATTGGGAAAACTATGTCAATGTCAATAAACGAATATGAAAATGTTACAGCTGAAGCAAAGTTGGTGGGGGTGGGGTTGCTGTGGGATTAATGGCTATATGTTAATTGATAGACTGTATTGTTAGTGCTGTTAGATGATGTCAAATCACATGGTGCCAGTGAATTCCTACTCTCCCATGCTTCTCCACCTCGAGGAAATAGTTTGCAGTGAGTAACGTACCTACTGTCACTTCAAAGCCTGCCTACTTCCACAAGGCACAAGTCAGGAGTGTGATGGAATACTCCCCAATCACTTGGAGGTGTGCAGTTTCAACAATACTCAAGAAGCTGAACACCATTAGACCATGAGATATATGAGTAGAAGTGGGCTATTTTGCTAACTGAGTTTAGAGTAGAGTGGTGCTGGAAAAGCACAGTAGGTCCTCCTGAAACATCGATTTCCCTGCTCCTCGGATGCTGCCTGACCTGCTGTGCTTTTCCAGCACCACATTAATCTAAACTCTGGTTTCCAGCATCTGCAGTCCTTGTTTTTACCTATTTTGTTAACTGAGTCTGCTCCACCATTCGATCATGGCTGACATGTGTCTTAACCCCACTCTCCTGCCTTCTCCCTACAACCTTTGGTTGCCTTACTAATCAAGAACCTATCCCTGTCTTAAATACACTCGATGACTTGGTCTCAACAGCTCTTTGCAACAATGCGTTCCACACATTCACCACCCTCTAGCTGGAGAAATTCCTCTCTCATCTCACTTCTAAAGGGTTGTCCTTTTACTCCAAGCCTATGCCCTAGAGACAAAATGAGAAACGTCGTCGGGGGGCTCGAACCTGTGCAGGGAGCACCCCTGGATTTCAAATCCATCACCTTAACCACTTGGCCATGACTACAGGCCTCACTAGAGGGAAGGTGAAGTTACCATAGTCCTACCAGACCACAGGACTGCTGTCTCAGTAGAGAGAGACAGCTGCTAGTTAGTTGAACCTGTAGGTCACCACACCTTGGGTAAGGAGAGAGGTTGAGAAAGTGAGTTGCAACTAATGCAAGAATTGAACACCCTGCATTACAAGTTGGCCATCTAACCAGTTGAGCCAATCCAATACCAATAACTATCCAGGGCAAAACATCTTACTTGATTGTTTTCCCTTGCATCACCTTCATCATTCACTCCCTCCATCACCAGTGCATATTGACAGCAGTGTGTACCACCTACAAGATGCCGTGCAGCAACTCATCATCTTTGACAGCATGTGCAAACCCATGACCTCTACCACTGAGAAGCAACATTCCTCAGAGCTGCACTACTGCGCACCGGTGCTGCCATTCCAAGATTCCGTGCATGGCAATCAGCGATTCCATGCCAATCATTGCATTGACTTCCAATTCCGGAAGTTGCTGCTGGGCATGGATCTCAGAGACTCCTGCGGCCAGTAAGATTAGAGGGAACGCTGGCTGGAAGTAGGTGGAAATCAGTTGCCTGTGAACACCACCATCTGCAAGCACCCCTCCCAGACATTCACCATATTGATTTGGAAATGCATTGTCGTTCCTTCACTGTGACTGGGTCAAAATATCAGAACTCAGTCTCTAATAGCATTGCAGTGTACCTACAGCATATGGACAGCAACATTTTAAGAAGGCAGCTCACCACCACCAATTACAAACAGGCCATGACACTGAGATTCCATGAATTAAGTCAATAGAGTTGGTAAGTGTTGGATAGTATACACTAGAATCATGTGCAGTCCCCCTCTGTTCACTCTAGAACTAGCTGGAAAAACGTATACAACTAATTTCCCATTACTCTTTGTAGGACATGTGTGTTTCCTATAATAGTGACAAAAGTTGTTATTTGATGGACAGTCCTGAGACTGTGAAAGGTTGCAAGGCAATGAAAGCCTTTTTTTTTACTGGTTACTAACATATTTTGCAATTTTAATTAAACTTTGTGGAGTGGATCATGCAGCAGAGACTGTGAACGCAGACAAGAATTGAAAGATTTCTTTAGTCTAGTTTCTGTTTCCCATATAGAACTAAATGTGCTTGAGACGAACAGGTGTTTTTCGTGATGTATATTTGCATTGATACCTATTTGATCTGCAGGTATCCTGGTGCAACAGAATTTGATAGCACCTGTCTGAGATGTTGATACTTGCTGTTTCACTGAGGATGGAACAGCATTATCCCTAGTCAATAATCTTACAGCGCGAATACTTGCTGTATACATGGGTGGTGGTATAGTGGCAATATTATTGGATGAGTAATGTAGGGGACCCAGGGACATAAGTTCAAATCTCCCCACAGCGTTTACTGGGGTTTAAAGTTAACTAATATGTCTGGAATTGAAAGTTAGCTTTGGAGATGGTAACCATGATCTCTTGGTGTATGCTACCAACAATGATTGGAAATTACTGGTCACGGGTTCTGTAGGTCCTTATGTAGCTGATGAGCCTGATCCTAGAGACACCTCTCCCACCATACATTTGGAGGTGTTTCCAGGAGGTGGAATTGGTCCTTGACCTCAAAATCGCGGGCAAGATGTTTTCCAGTTCCTTTTCCGTACTTCCTCTTGTCGATGGGTGTCCTCAAAGAATTGTGTCGCTTCATTCAGGAACTTGCTGCGGAGATGGAGGCTGGTACAGTTACAACATATAAAAGGCATCTGGATGGATATATGAATAGGAAGGTTTTAGAGGGATATGGGCCAAGTGCTGACAAATGGGACTGGGTTAATTTAGGATACCTTGTCGGCATGGATGAGTTGGACCAAAGGGTGTGTTTCCATGCTGTACATCTCTATAACTATATGACTCTGAACTTGGTTTCTTCTGTACGAGGGGGTTCCCATGCATTAACCTTTATGTTTTTGAGGGGAGCCTTCAGGGAGTCTTTGAAATAGTTCCCTTGTCCTCCTCTCGTTAGAGCTGGGGGAAGATTATTTGTTTTGGCAGTCAGAACTCAGGCATCCTAAGCATATGGCCAGTCCAGTAGAGTTGACTTTGGATGATCATGGACTGGACGTTGGGGCTATTGGCTGTTTCAGTGATTGTTGTAAAAGTACATCTGTTTCATTAGAATCATGGAATTTTACAGTACAGGGTAAGGCCATTCAACCCATTGTGTCTGTACTGGCTCCTGAAAGAGCTACCCAGCTAGTCCCATACTCCAGCCCTATTGCATCGCCATCTAAATTCATTCCTTTCAAATATATATCTCGCTCTCTCTTTTGAAGCCTCCAATGGAATCGGCCTTCACCACTCTGCCAGGTAGACTGGAAGGAGGCTGGAAGAACATAACTAGCCAGGCAGCATCAGGAGGTGGAGATGTTGACATTTTGGGTGTAACCCTTCTTCAGTCCTGTTGTCCACCTTGGATTCCAGCATCTGTAGTTTTTATTTTGTCTCCACCACTCTCCCCGGCAGCACATTCCAAATGCGAACAACTCTGAGTGAAGAGGTTTCTCCCCATCTCACTCCTTGCTGACAATCTTGAAAGTTTGACTGATATATCAGACTTGAAGCAAAAGTGGACCATTGTTGTGAATACTTCTGGGACAATCACATTTATCCAAAAGCCTGTAGGTTTTCTTTTGAAACCTGCATTCCTTTGGGACCAAATGCTTTGACCTTATAGAAAACAGCATGTGAGTCGACCTCTGAAGCCTGGAAATCCACTCAGAAAACGGGGCTTGAATGATATGCCCAGAGTAAAAGTGGACCGTCAGTGTGGGTGGTCACCAACTTTGTCATTCACTGGGATGAGTCTGCTCTTTGTGACACTGTCTTAAACCCCAACACACCTTCATAACAAATCATCACATTTGCCTGATCCCTTCCACTCACGATGTGGAGGTGTCGGTGTTGGACTGGGATACGCAAATTTAAAACTCACACAACACCAGGTTATAGTCCAACAGGTTTCTTTGGAAGCACTAGCTTGTGGAGCAGGATTTTGGGAAAGGTATTTGGAAGTACTGTAAATTCTGTGTCTTATGATCCAGTTCCACAGATATCTGATGAAAGAGCAGCTAGTACTTTCAAATAAACCTGTTGGGCTATAATCGGGTGTTGTGTGATTTTTAACTTTCTTCCATCCAGTTAGTGGTACGGGGAGGTATGCCATTCATCTGTGAGATGGAAAATCGCGTTGAATGCTAATGTGAAGTAGCGCATGATGGCCGACAGCGGAGGTTGGCTCACATACTGAGGCTGCACTGAGATTGGTTCGTAGGGCTGAACAAATGGATGGGTTTTATTAGATTAGATTAGATTAGACTAGATTCCCTACAGTGTTGAAACAGGCCCTTCGGCCCAAAAGGTTCACACCAACCCTCCGAAGAGTAAACCACCCAGACCCATTTCCCTCTGACTAACGCACCTAACACTATGGGCAATTTAGCATGGCCGGTTCACCTGACCTGCACATCTTTGGACTGTTGGAGGAAACCGGAGCACCCAGGGAAAACCCACACAGACACGGGGAGAATGTGCAAACTCCACACAGACAGTCACCCGAGGTTGGAATCGAATCTGGGACCCTGGCGCTGTGAGGCAGCAGTGCTAACCACTGAGGTCATCTTACATGCTGCAACTTCCAGTGATATCGAGTAAATTGGCAACATTAAGCCAGGCCCGTCTTTTCTCATTTGACATTTCTAGGCTGTGTTGTCTGCGTTAAACCTTTAAGGCCGAATGGAATGGCTCTAGAATTGATTCAGAATAAGTGATGTTAATTGGACTGGCTTCAAATACCACCATCTAGGGCTCTTGTAGCACAGTGCTAGTGTCCTTACCTCTGGGACAGGCGGCCTAGGTTCAAGTCCCACCTGCTCCAGAGGTGTGCCATACCATTTCTGAACAGGTTAAAATGGAATCTACACAAATCAGCTTATGTTTAAAAGTGGGTGATTTACTGATGAGGAGTTGTGTGTGAAAGCACAACTTTGGATATAAAAACAATCCCACCTTCTCATGGTGGTGGCGGGGAGGGTTGTGTGCGGTCTATGTGGCACAGTGGTAGTGTCCCTATTTCTGAGCCCGGAGGCCCACAGTTCATGTCCCTTCTCCTCTGAAGGTATATATTAGCATCTCGGACAAGGTAGATTAGGAACTATCCCATCTTCTTCAAGAGGTGCATCAAAACAACTCTGAACAAATTAATTTGAAAGTATCAAAATAAACAGAGCTGGATTCTTCCCCCTTCCATTTTAATTTAATCCCCTCCCTATTTTCCTACCTTCCCCTACGCCTCCAGTACCACTGTTTGTTAATTGGTATTTTAATTAGACACATGGGTGATTTAATTGAGGTTTTATGTTTGTAAAAACGCTGAGTTCCAGTCCCTGTTGGGCAGTGTGTACTTCTTGTTGTTTTAATTAGCAACACGGCTGTGACTTGGAGAATAAAAAGGGCTGTGTTCTTGGGCCTACTCCCGGGCCTGGGCCAAAGTGACCATCAACAGGTCCAGGCAGTGAGATGTGGAGCAGGGTCATAGTTCACGACTGTCTTCCCCCTCCTCCACGGTTATTTTCGTGCCGGGATGACCTTGGGGAGAGAATTGTCCACCAAGACCCTCAGAACCTTGAGAGAGAGGTGGGCACCATGGGTACTGTGTGCATTATCTCTCCTCTAACCTATTTTGAGTTAGTTAAAAATCACACAACGCCAGGTTATATTCCAACAGCTTTATTGGGAAGTACTAGCTTTCGGAGCGCTGCTCCTTCATCAGATAGAAGCTAGTGCTTCCAATTAAACCTGTTGGACCATAACCTGATCTGTGATTTTTAACTTTGTCCACCCTAGTCTAACACTGGCAGCATCTCATCATATTTTAACTTAGCTATCCCTCTTTCCCTACCCTTACCTTTTGTTATTGTCACACTTTCCTGTTGGTGTTTCTTGCAAATTGTTATTTCAATGAATGACACGAGTGATTTGGTAGTGGTCTATTTTCAACAAAAGGAGCTGGGTTCTATTCCCCAGGAGTGCATTATTTATGGAGATAAGGAGGGTTGAAATTTGAAAACTAAGATGAACATTTTAAAACGAAAGCCTTCTCTGATATCTTTATATTCTTTCTTAAATAGAGAGACTAACATTGTACACAGTACTCTAAATATGGCCTCACCAACACACTCTGGATCAATGGTGCTGGAAGAGCAGAGCAGTTCAGGCAGCATCCGAGGAGCTTCAGCAAAATCGACGTTTCGGGCAAAAGCCCTTCATCAGGAATAAAGGCAGAGAGCCTGAAGAGTGGAGAGATAAGCTAGAGGAGGGTGGGGGTGGGGAGAAAGTAGCATAGAGTACAATGGGTGAGTGGGGGAGGGGATGAAGGTGATAGGTCAGGGAGGAGAGGGTGGAGTGGATAGGTGGAAAAGGAGCTAGGCAGGTCGGACAAGTCAAGGGGACTGGAAGTTTGAAACTAGGATGAGGTGGGAGAAGGGGAAATGAGGAAGCTGTTGAAGTCCACATTGATGCCCTGGGGTTGAAGTGTTCCGAGGCGGAAGATGAGGCGTTCTTCCTCCAGGCGTCTGGTGGTGAGGGAGCGGCGGTGAAGGAGGCCCAGGACCTCCATGTCTGGGGAGGGAAATATATCCCTGGTGGTGGGGTCTGTTTGGAGGCGGAGAGGGGTGGGGAGGGAAATATATCCCTGGTGGTGGGGTCTGTTTGGAGGCGGAGAGGGGTGGGGAGGGAAATATATCCCTGGTGGTGGTGTCTGTTTGGAGGTGGCGGAAATGTCGGTGGATGATTTGGTTTATGCGGAGGTTGGTAGGGTGGAAGGTGGGCACCAGGGGCGTTCTGTCCTTGTTGCGGTTGGAGGGGTTTGGTCTGAGGGCGGAGGTGCGGGATGTGGATGAGATGCGTTGGAGGGCATCTTTAACTACGTGGGAAGGGAAATTGCGGTCTCTAAAGAAGGAGGCCATCTGGTGTGTTCTGTGGTGGAACTGGTCCTCCTGGGAGCAGATACGGCGGAGGCGGAGGAATTGGGAATATGGGATGGCATTTTTGCAAGAGGTAGGGTGGGAAGAGGTATAATCCAGGTAGCTGTGGGAGTCGGTGGGTTTGTAAAAAACGTCAGTGTCAAGTCGGTCGTCACCAACACACTGTACAACTAGAGCAAAACATCCTTACATTTATGCTCTATTCCCCATATAATAAATCCCTTACAATATATTGTGGGAAAATGTGAGGCTAAGCACATTGGCACATGGAGTAGAGGAGAAAATGAGGACTACAGATGCTGGATATCAGAGTTGAAACATATGGTGCTGGAAAAGCACAGCAGGTCAGGCATGATCCAAGGAGAAGGAGAATTGATGTTTCGGACATAAACCCTTCATCTGGAATGTCGAAGGCTTTATGCCTCAAATGTCGATACTCCTGCTCCTCGGATGTTGCCTAACCTGCTGTGCTTTTCCAGCTCCACACTTTTCGACATGCAATAGAGGAGCTGAATATTATTTAAATGGAGAAAGGCCAAAGCAACATACAGGGATTTAAGGTTGCTAGTGCGTGGATCACAGAAAGCTGACATTCAAGTTCCGTCATAGAGTCATTCAGGTCTACAGTTTGGAAACAAGCACTTTGGTCCAACCTGCCCATGCCACCCACATTTTCACATTTAATCTAGTCCCAACCGTTAAAACAAATGGAATATTGGCTTTTATTTCAAAGGGAATGGAGTATAAAAGTTGGGAGGTCTTGATAAAACTACACAAGGCATACGTCAGACCAGAATACTGTTAAAAATCACACAATGCCAGGTTATAGTCCAACAGGTTTAATTGGAAGCACTAGCTTTCGGAGCAGCGCTCCTTCATCAGGCGACACATGGAAAGCTAGTGCTTCCAATTAAACCTGTTGGAATATAACCTGGTGTTGTGTGATTTTTAACTTTTGTACACCCCATTCTAACGCTGGCATCTCTAAATCAGAATACTGTTCACAGTTTTGGGCCCCTTACCTAAGCAGAGATACACTGACATTTGAGGCAGTCCACAGCAGGTTTACTCAGCTGATACCAGGGTTGGAGGGACTGTCTTATGAAGAGACATTAACTACACTGGGCCTGTATCATTGGAGTTTAGATGGATGAAAGTCAACCTGACTGAAACATACAAGATTCTCAAGGGACTTTACGGAGTAGACGTAGGAAGGTTGTTTCTGCTTGTGTGAGAGTCTAGGACTAGAGGGACTAATCTTAGAATAAAGGGACACACAATTTAGACAGAAATGAAGTGGAATTTCTTCTTTCAGAGGTTAGTGAATTGTGGAATTCTTTACCCCAGAGGGTCATAGTGACTGGGCAGCCACGTTCTCAAACCAGGTCATCTCCTCTGTCCAGAAGCTCTTCTCAAACACTTTCTCTTCACAAAGTATACTCAAGGCTGAGACAGCAACATATTTTCAGCTCTGATCTCCAGCATCTGCAGTCCTCACTTTCTCCTCGAAGATTTTAACCTACTGCGAATCCTCTTGCAAGGATGCCTTCCTTGAAGAAGCTCTCTTCCTCTCTCTACAAGGATTTCAGTGAGTCCCTCTCTCACTGCACACCCCAGGTCACCTCCTCTGCCCAGAAGCTCTTCAGCGATTCCTGAAGAAGGGCTCATGCCCGAAACGTCGATTCTCCTGCTCCTTGGATGCTGCCTGACCTGCTGCGCTTTTCCAGCAACACATTTTCAGCTCAAGGCTGAGACAGGCAGATTCTTAATGAGGAAGGGAATCGAGGAATATGAGGGAAAAGGCAGGAAAGTGGAGTTGATGATTGTTGGATTAACCATGACCACATTGACTGGTGGAGCAGACTGCAAGGTGTAGTTGTAAGAAAAACAGTTGCTGCATGGGTGGCTTTGTGATTCTATTCTTTATCCAGTGTTTTAGCAAACCCTTTGTTAATAATGATTTTAAAGAGCTAAGTACGATTACTTCCTTGAATTGAACGCTGTGAACTAACATTTCCTTGGCTTGTGATATGTTTGGGTGCTCAGGCAGTATTGATTGAACCTGGCCCTCACGGCATGCTGTTAACGTTTGAAACAGAGATCATTTGTAGCGTTCTCTTCGGACCCTGTCTTTGTGTTTTTTTGAGGGTTCTCTCTGGGGCAGCTGTCAGGCACATTCCCAGAAGATTAGACTGTTGACAGGCTCTGTGTCTGCTTAGCTCAGTGGATTGTATTTATGAGTGCTCATAAATGTCACTGGGTCAAAAGCCACAACTTATACAATCAGTATCTTATTGACCTCAAAGAAAACATGATCTGCAGCGTCACATTTGAAACCTCATGAATATTATTAAAAAAGAACCATTCAATATTCATATGACATTTGCCAGTCAACTTACCATGACACAGTCCTGCATGACCTTGGA
>NC_057723.1:7452397-7484601 GCF_004010195.1 Chiloscyllium plagiosum
CTGGGTGAGAGGCTCATTTGGAGAGTTGGGGCAGAATGGCCTCCTGTGCTGTAACAATCTGCCATTCTGTTGGACTCAGTTCACTTGAACTCACAGTCTGAATTACTTTATCATCGCCACTTAACAGCTTATAAGCCGATATCTCCTCTAAACCACCTTTCCCTTTCTCAAGAAGTCGGCTTCTCTAATCTTTCCTACACAGCTCTTCCTTTGACATTTGGGATTATTCTTGTTGTCCTTCACTGCACATTTTAAATGTATGTATAATTCTATTGAAGTGTGACAACTAATATATGCAAAGTCCAAGTGTAGTCAACCAAGTGTTGGAAAGCCTCCGTGTAACCTTTGCTGAATCTAATATCGTCTACTCTGACTGTGTATCCCAATGTTCCATTTGCCTTTCTAATTGCTTCTTCACATTGTATTGACATTGAAAATGCAATGGGGAGGCAATGGCTTACTCATATTCATATTAGACTGTTAATGCAGAGATCCAGGTAATGTTCTGGGGACCTGCGTTCGAATCCCAATATGGTGAGATTTGGATTCAATAATAATCTGGAATTCAGAGTCTAATGGTGACCATAAAATTGCTGCTGATTGTTGGGTGGAGGAGAAAAGGACAATATCCTTGAGGGAAGGAAGTCTTCCAACCTTACCTAGTATGGCCTCCATGTCTCTCCACACCGTCAGCAATGTGGCTGACTCTTATTAACTGTTCTCTGGGTAATAAATGCAAGCCCACAGACAGCAAATTAACAAAGAAAAGATGTCACCCCCACCCCTACCCCCACTTCCCGAACCTTTTTAAAGTCACTTAGCTAATCCTATTCTCTTCACTAAATACTAAGGCTATGTAAGCACTGCCTCCACGTGTTAAGACTACACATGCTAAGAGGTCTACTATAGAATCGTGAAACAATGGGAAGCAGCAGAGTTTGGAAATTTGCCAGAGTTGTGACCCAGGACCCACTGAGGTGAAGGCCAGGGCTGATGAGAAGGAGCTTCCCCCTCCCCATTGGTGTCACCTTGGCTCCCACTCTCGCCACACCTTCCTGTATGGGTAAGGGGTGCTTCTCGGAACCATGAGGTCATGCTTGCAGCCCAGAGGTACTGATGTACCTGCTCTGGCTGCTTCATCTTGCCAGCCCCAACCTTCACCTCCACCTCGCCGATTAACACCCCACCCCACCCCCCCCACAATTCCTTCACCTTTCCGTCCTCCCCCAACTCTTCCTCAGTGAGGGGAGGTGACAGCCTTCCGGCTGGACTGTTAGTCCAGTGATTTAGGTTTGAATCCCGCCACAGTGGATGATAGAATTCCAATTCAATAAAAATCTGGAATTAAGAGTCTAATGCTGGCCATGAGTCCATTGTTGATTGTTTGGGGGACAAAACCCAGCTGGTCTACGAATGTGCGTTAGAAAAGAAAGCTAAAGTAGACAGGCTAGAGGCTGAAAGAACACAGCACGCCAGGCAGCATCAGGAAGTGCAGACATTGACGGTTCAGGTGTAACTCTTCTTCATGACTGCCATCCTTACCTGGTCTGGCCTGCACGTGACTCCAGACACAGAGCAGCATGGTTGACTCTTAGCTGCCCCCTCGGCAATTAGGAATGGCCTAGACAATGACGCCTACATCCTGTGAATAAATTTGAAAAAGTGGAAAGGGGAGCAATGTTTGCAGCCTGGGGCAACTGCAACACCAGTGGTGGGGTCAGTCTGAGGGTGCATTGTTACTGAAGTGACTGCACAGGCAGGGCTGCAATGTCATTTCTGCTTGTGTAGATGTTATGACAGTGTTGAGAGTGTGTCGCTGGAAAAGCACAGCGGGTCAGGCAACATCCGAGGTGCAGGAAAATCAATGTCTCGGATGTTGCCTGACACCTGCTGTGTTTTTCCAGCAACACTCTCAACTCTGATCCCCAGCATCTGCAGACCTCACTGTCTCCTAGATGTTACTACAGTCTATTGTGGCCTGTCGACATCACAGATCACATTAGTGTATATGCAAGGGTCAAGATTAGAGTGGTGCTGGAAATGATGAAGGGCTACTGCCCGAAACGTCGATTCTCCTGCTCCTCGGATGCTGCCTGACCTGCTGTGCTCCTCTAATCTTGACTCTAATCTCCAGCATCTGCAGTACCCACTTTCGCCTGTATATGCAAGGGGACTATTTTGCCGAAAGGATAATCCCTCTGAAATATTTACATCGCTTTTTCCTCCAATATTGTATAAAATTGCAATATTAAAATTCACTTGCCATTTAATTGCTCATAACAAACCCAGAGGTCCTCATCAAAATGCCAACTCTACTTGTTAGTTCTCACTGCACTCAATTTTGATCTTGGCTGCAAACTTAAATTTAACAACAGCTTTTCCACCCACATTCTCTATGTTGGTAAACCTACGTTTCCAACCCTGTGATACTCTGTTTCTCTAACTCCATGTTTGTCAGCAATGCAGGAACAGGAGTAGGCCATTCAGCCCCTCAAGCCTGCTCTGTCACTCAATGAGATCACGGCTGATCTGTGGCCTAACTCTATATGCCTGCCTTGGGCTGTTTTCCCTCAGTACCCTTGCTTAATAAACATTTGTCTACCTCAGACTTAAATTGAACAATTGAATTAGCATTGACCTCTATTTGAGGAAGATGTTTCCAAATCCCCAATATCTTTGTGTGTAGAAGTGCTTTCTGATGTCTTTCCCAAATGATCAGGTCCACATTTTTAGATGAGGCCCCTGCTTCAACCAATGAAAGTAGTCTCTTTATTTACTCTGTCTTTTCCTGTTAATATCCTGAAGACCTCTAATACATCACCCCTTAACCTTCTAAATTCTGGAGAATAAAGGCCTAATTTGTCTAATCTCTCCTCAAAACTTTAAACCTGAAATCCAGGTTTCATCCTTGTAAATCTGCGTTGGAATCCCTCCAGGGCTAAAACATCCTTCCGAAGGGGTAGTGCCCAGATCTGCTACAGTACTCTCAGTGGGACCTGCTGTATTACTGCAGCATGACGTTTGCATCCCTATACTCCTACCCTTTAGATGTGAAGGCTAAAATGCCATTAGCCTTCTTGACTAATTTCTACACGTAGGGGAAAGTGAGGACTGCAGATGCTGGAGATCAGAGTCGAGAATGTGGTGCTGGAAAAGCACAGCAGGTCAGGCAGTATCCGAGGAGCAGGAGAATTGATGTTTCGGGCATAAGCTCTTCATCATTCTTGATGAAGGGCTCAAACCCGAAACATTGATTCTCCTGCCCCTCGGATGCTGCCTGACCTGCTGTGCTTTTCCAGCACCACACTCTCGACCCTATTTTCTACCCCTGTTTGTGACATTTCAAGAGCTATGCACCTGAATCCCCAAAATCGCAATGGAAGTCCATTGTATTTGCGCCTTCAAAAAAGACTTTGATCTATCCTGTCTCGGTACAAAATGGACTTGCTTATATTAAAATCCAACAGTTATAAAGGTTTCAGGTTTACAAAAAGGCAGCGTAAAACTTGGGTACTCCTGAAAAAGAGTAAGACATTTTTTTGCAGCCTTTTATCTTGCACTCAACAGGACAATTTTCAAGAATACCAATTCAAAAATCTTCTTCAGTTCTGAAGAAGAGCCATACTAGACTCAAACCATTAACCCTGTCTCTGTCTCCATAGATGCTGCCAGGCTTGCTGAGTTTCTCCAGCAGTTTCTGGGTTTTTTTTGTGAGTTTCAGATGGCAGTTCTTTGTTTTATTTCAGATCTTTTATCAACCTGTCTTCAGTCGATCCAGATGTAGAGTGAGGGAACACCCAATGTTTGGGAGCTTTGGGACTTTGGTACCAACTGACTTTGTATCCCCCAAACATGCCACACTTAACATATGTCATACCTTAAAATACTAATTTATTAAGTCATCAAATATTAGTTTCTGAAAGATGCTTATCTAATCTGTATGTGAATCGAATTATTCTGTCTTCTTCATGTGTCTCCCTGTTTCAGAAGTTGATTACTCAATCACTGAAAAGGAAGGTTTTGAGTTGACACCACGTTTGCTCGGTCTGGACAGGGTGACCCATCTTGCAGAGTCTTTGTTATCTCACTTCTGTAAAATCCAAAATTCAAACATGGTGTTACCACTCAACCTTTACTTTTCCAGTCTTGACAGATCATCATTCCTGGAGAAAGTGAGGACTGCAGATGCTGGAGATCAGAGCTGAGAATGTGTTGCTGGAAAAGCGCAGCAGGTCAGGCAGCATCCAAGGAGCAGGAGAATCGACGTTTCGGGAATGACCCCTTCTTCAGGAAGGGAATTCCTGAAGAAGGGCTCATGCCCGAAACGTTGATTCTCCTGCTCCTTGGATGCAACACATTTTCAGATCATCATTCCTCATAATTTAGCTCCTTCCTTTCCTCTGTCATCATTATCCAGTAATTCACTGTTTAGTACAAGAAACTGTCGCATAATACCATCCAAACAAACTTTACCCAGAACGTTTCCCTGAAAACCTAAATTCAGCTCTCAAAAGTGGTATAATAAAGGTTTGGGCTTCAGTTAGAAAACACAGTTTTCAAATCAACAGTATAAAATGTTGCACCTCAAATTAAATGTATAAGTTATTTTTAATAAAATTTAATTTTAGATGTTCTAAGTAACAAAAGCTCTTTTTTTAAAATTAAACTGTTATATTCTATACATGTATCCTTCTGAAAATGTTCAATGTTTTGGCATTAACCATTTTCTGTGGCAGAGAATCCCACAAGCTCCCCACTCTCTGGGTGAAGACATTCCTTCTCATCTCAGTCTGAATTGGCCTATCTTGTATTCTTAGACTGTGACAGCTGATTCTGAAATCCATCATTGGCAACATCTTGTAAAGTCTTGTTATAATTTTATAGGTTTCTATGCGATTCTGTCTCATTGTTCCGAATTCCAGCGAATATCCTAACTGATGCAGTCTCTCCTCGTACGTCAACTCTGCCATCCCAGGAATCAGTCTGGTAAACCTTTACTACACTGGGTGTAGGTTTGCTTGCTGAGCTGGAAGGTTCGTTTTCAGACGTTTCGTCACCATACTAGGTAACAACATCAGTGAGCCTCCGGATAAAGGGCTGGTGGTGTGGCTGGTTTCAAACCTAAACACATAAATAGAAAGCGGGCTATACCACCAGTGCTTCACCGGAGGCTCACTGATTATGTTATGTAGTATGGTGACAAAACGTCTGATAATGAACCTTCCAGCTCAGTGAGTAAATCTACAAACCTGAGCTACAAATCTTCTCAAAACTCACGTTACTACACTCCCTCCATCACCAGAATATCCTTCCTCAGATAAGGCGACCAAAACTGCACACAATATTCCAGGTGTGGTCTCACCCAGACCCTGTGCAATTGCAGCAAGATATCCCTGCACCTGTACTCGAATCCTCTCACTATGAAAGCTAATGTATCAAACAACCCTCCTACAGAACCATGAAAACTAAAATTCACTTCATTGAAATTATCAGTCCTTTGGTTCTACTTTAGAAATAAATAGTTTTTGAATCAACAATGCAAAAAGGTTCTGCTTGAAATTAAGTATGTGAATTGTTATTTTGGTTAAATTTCTTTTAGATTTCAAAGCAACAACTCCTCTTAACTTTCAGGCAGGAAGAAGATGTGTTGCTGGTTTGAATATCTGTAATGAATTTTAGAGATTAAAAATTGTCACCTATATATTGAGCAGACTTCTATTGTCCCTCACTATTATACCTTGGCTCCTCCAGTCTTGGATTCCTCCTTGTTTCTTTCTGATCATCAACAATGTGATCATGTTTGAGTTTAGCCAGTGAATCTTTGCCCGGAGATCCACAGCAGGTCTGTGGAAATGGTGTCATGATGTTCTCAAAGCCTCATTGGAGAGGTCAAAACACACCAGCTGACTATTGGGAGATGCTGGCTTTTGACTAAGTTAATAAGGACTGTCAAAGAGGGGGGAGACATTGAACACATCAGGAGGCTTGGTTGGGAATGTGCAGAGGGGAGGCTGAGGTGTTGGAGGGAGTGCACAGATCTCTAAACTCCATCTCCCCCACCCCAAGCTCTGCCTGCCCCAGTTGTGACAGATGAAGGGCTTGTGCCCAAAACATTGATTCTCCTGCTCCTTGGATGCTGCCTGACCTGCTGTGCTTTTCCAGCACTACACTCTTGATCCAGATGCGACAGAGTCTACGTTGAACCCATCGATCCACAATGAAGGCAAGTCAACATTCCCCCCCTATCCTAAGGGGATTCCTAAGAAGAAGAGAAGATGATGAATGCAGACACGTTTCTTGACATCAGAGATAAGGTGTATGAAATGCTCAAATATGCACTTTCCAGAGTTGCATCCTGATTGCAACCAAGTATTTCCCCTCCGCCCCCCGTCATAGCCAAGGGGGCTGATTGGATGCAATCCTCAAATGCTTCAGAGGACTGAGAGCAGGTAATTCAGCATAAATGCATTGGTAGGCAATCGAATAGACAGTGTTGTGTGGAACTGGACATTAATAATACCAAAGGGAAACTGCTTCTTTTACAAGGTGTCATCTTTAATTCTGTCCAGTGTAGCTCATCAGCAGGACGTGTTTTATTTTTTAAAGCACAGTCCAGAGCTGACCAAATGAGAATGGGGTTAA
Organism: Chiloscyllium plagiosum; assembly: GCF_004010195.1. Classification (NCBI taxonomy): domain Eukaryota; kingdom Metazoa; phylum Chordata; class Chondrichthyes; order Orectolobiformes; family Hemiscylliidae; genus Chiloscyllium; species Chiloscyllium plagiosum. The sequence goes on from NC_057723.1 coordinate 7,459,040, forward strand.
CCAGGTTCTGACTACTGGACGTGTACAACAGCAGGACACACAATGACCTTAAATAACATGGAGAATGCTGACAGGTTTGTAGAATCGAGGGCAGAAGCGCTTGAGTGAATTTGATGAAGCGGTGAACTTGAATCAGAATAGAGGCTGGACTATTCTTCAAAGGAACAGTCATCTGCATAATTAATAAGACATGACATATTTACCATTGCCAAAGTCACAAAAGACATTCTCTGTGACTCAGAGAGTTGCATTATCTTTGTCCTTACTGTCTTCTTTGTTGTCTTTTGAAGAGTCAGCTAATTAGTCCTCCTCCAAAACCCTCTTCGATTGAGGATTTCAAAATGGAGTTGGATAATTATTCGAGGAGAAAACAAATTATTGGACTGGGGGGAAAAGAACTGGGGACTTTGTGCTTCATGTTCCATTCAAGGGGAGATGGTTGTGGTGTAGTGCTAATGTCACACGATTAGTGATCTAAGGCTGCTAGCTAATGCTTTGAAGACAGAAGTTTCAATCTGACCATGGCAGTTATATTCCAATTCACTTAATAAATCTGAAATTAAAAGCTAGTCTCACTAATGTGAGCCATCATGGATTATTGCAAAATGTATTCTGGTTCATTTGTGAAGGAAGACAGCACTAAGCACTGAACTTTCTAAACTAGAACCTCAGGCTCAAGTCCTGAATCTCACCACAACATTCATATTTACTAAAATCTAGAATTTAAAAAAAAACTAGCCTAATGTAATCATTGTGGTAATAATCCATCTGGCTCATTAATGTCCATTAGGGAAGGAAATCTGCTGTCCTTATCTGCTGTGGCCTACATGTGACTCCAGACCCATAGCAATTTGGCTGTCTCTTGACTCAACAAATCCCTCATTTCCGGGCCAAATGATGGCTATCTTGGGCAAAAGTTGGCCCTGTTCTCGTTCCGTGAGAAAACGGAAAAAATAAAGAAAACCATTTTCACACAAGCTGTTTTTAAATTTTCTAGAACTTACACTAGAACAACAAATAACCATGAGTGGCATAAGTGAGTGAACAAAGAGCTTGTGTACTAACAATGTACACACGACTAGTTTCTCGGGGACAGTGTTAAAGTCCCTCAGCTTGGTCTCAGAAGAGACATGTTACCCAGTGAACAATTCACAGGGGGAAGGCCTACACTGTAAAGATGATTTATCTTATTCAGTGACAAATTGGGAGCTAAATATATGTGGCTTATTTACTGCTAAAAATGGGCAGCATTGTTTGCTTATAACAGGGAAGAGGAGCTAGGATCTGTACTCAATGGCAGGCATAGCTGAGATGATTGGAATTGGACAGCACTGGATGAATGGAGGCTAAGATACAAGTGCGCTGTTGCCTCCGAATGTCCCAGGCCCATCATAGGGACCCACCATGCTGCTGGCTTGTGGGTCAGGGTTAAGGTGGAGAGTGTGCTGCCTATTGACTCGTGACTGTGAGGTCAGTGAAGACAGATGGCTTCACAAATGGTGGGGATCAACTAGGCGGAAGTGGGTGTTGCAGATTACAGTCAAGATTAGAGTGGTGCTGGAAAAGCACAGCAGGTCAGGCAGCGTCTGAGGAGCAGGAAAGTCGACGTTTCGGGCAAAAGCCCTTCATTTGGAACAGTGTTAAAGTCCCTCAGCTTGGTCTTGGAAGGGACATGTTACCCAGTGAACAATTCACCGAAGGAAGGCCTGCACTGTAAAGAAGACTTATGTTATTCAGTGACGAGTTGGGAGCGAAATATATGTGGCTAAATATATGAGCCAGATGGATTTTTCCTAATGAAGGACTTTTGCCCAAAATGCCAATTTTCCTGCTCCTTGGATGCTGCCTGACCTGCTTGCTTTTCCAGCACCACTTTAATCTTCATAAATGGTGAGTCAAGTTCTCCCTCTGGGCTATAAAACACTCCTCTTTACTTCCTGAAACGAAAGAGCATCTTTGAGCACTTACTGAAAGAGAGAAGGGTTGATCATAAACCCATCTGAGCATTGTGAAGAGAGAGGGGTCTTTACTGCAGAGAGTTTTGTGCTCACATTAAAACATTTGGTCAAGACAGATATTCAGGGAGAAGGCAAGGTCAATGACAGACTTATGTTGTAGATGGAGACAGAAACATAGAAAATAGGAGCAGGAGTAGGCCATTTGGCCCTTCGAGTCTGCTGCACCATTCAATATGATCATCCAACTCAGTCCCCTGTTTCCATTTTCTCCCCATATCTTTTGATCTCTTTCGCCCTAACACTATATCTAACTTCTCCTTCAAAATATGCAATGTTTTTGCCTCAACCGCTTTCTGTGGTGGAGAATTCCACACTCGGGATGAAAAAATTCCACCTCATCTCAGCCCTAAAAAGGATTAGGTCAGTGCTGCCATCCCAGGAATCAGTCTGATAAACCTTTGCTGCACTCTGTCCATCGCCAGAACATCCCTCCTCAGATAAGGAGACTAAAACTGCATGCAATACTCCAGGTGTGGTCTCGCCGAGGCCCTGTACAATTGCAGGAAGACATCCCTGCTCCTGTACTCGAATCCTCTCGCTATGAAGGCCAACATACCATTTACCTTCTTCACCACCTGCTGCACCTGCAATGCTTACTCTGTGACTGGTGTATGAGGACACCCAGATCTCATTGCAATTCTCCCTTTCCCAATCTATCGCCGTTCTGATAACAGTCGGCCTGCTTGTTTTTGCTACCATTATATTCCATTTGTCAGGTACAGGGCAGTTTAAAACTTAAAGGTTGTGAAGTTTCCCACCTTGACTGTCCTTACAGGAGAATGTAGGCACCACTGTCCAGGCCAGCATTTATTGCCCATCCATAACCTTGAGAACATTTAAGAGTCTATCACATTGTTGTGGGTCTGACGTCACATGTAGGGCAGACCAGGTAAGGGCAACAGATTTCCTCCTCCTAAAATACATCAGTAAGCCAGATGGGTTTAGCTGGACAATTGACAGTTGTGGCGATTAGGCAGCATTTTATTCCAAATCCTTACTGAATTCAAATTTCACCACCTGCCTTGGTGGGATACAAACTCTTATCCCCACAACATCAGCCTCGGGTGCTGGATTACCGGTCGATTGACGTTAATTCCAGACAGGAAAGGCTTGTTTTATGAGGAAAGATTGTGCAGTTAAAGCCCACACCAATGAGAGTTTAGGAGAATGAATGAGAGGAGATCTAATTGAGGCACAGGAGATGCTAAAGGGGATTGACAAATTAGACATGGAGGGAATGATTCCTCGAGTGGGCCGTGTAGAATGACAGGTCACAGTTTTAGACTAAAGGGGTAGCAGATTTAAACCAGAGGAGGAGGAAATATTTCTCTCTTGCTGGGATGCTGAATAAATTTGAGAAGGAGATTGATTTGTAATTAATAATGGATCGAAGAGTTATTGGTAATGGGCACGAAAGTGGAGCTGAGGCCGAGATGAGATCAGCTCTGACCATATTAAATGGCGGAGCAGGTTTAGAGACTGAATTCCCTATTCCTGATCCTAGTTCTTATGTTCTTATTAAGAATGTGAAATAACTGCACAGAGGCCATTATCCTGGCATCAAGTCGCCCTTTATTTACTTGTGGACAGTCCACTGGCTGTGGCCATCCAGCTCAGAGTCAGTCCTCTGAACTGAGGAGATTCTAAATCCCCTGCTTATTTTTAATATATTTTATTAACCAGTACAGTTCACAAACAATTAACATTAACAGATGTACACAGAGAAACAGTAATTTACAAGGGAGAGGAGCAGCAAAGACAGGCCCCAAACCCTACCGTTCAACCAGTTTTCAGGGAAAGGAGGACAAGCCTCAAAGCCCACTTTCAGTCACCACAAAAGTAGCAGTAACCAATACATACAAGACAGCCCAATTAGATAAGAAACAACACATAGAATACAGACCCCCCCCAGCATCCCAGCCATCCCTCCCACCCTCAGGCAGCCCACCCCTACGCCACTTCCAGCTCTCAGGGTGACAGCTTTCGGGACGATCCATGAGCCTCCCAGCTCAGAGATGCCTGCCAGACCCAGGCTTCGTCATGACACGGGCTGCTTTCAGCTCAGCCTCACACACCAATGGTCCCCATTAGCAGTTTTTCCTTCCCCTAAACACACTATTATTGAGCCCTTGGTCTCTATGTCATTCTCTCTCTCTCTCTCTCTCTCTCTCTCTATCTCTCTATCTCTCTGGGCTCTATCTATACCTACCCTCTCACTCTCTCTCTCCTCCACTCTACCCTCGCCTTCAGCACAAATGCCATCTTTCCCTTGCTGCCATCAGTTCTGAAGAAAGGCTACTGGACTCAAAACAGTAACTCTATCCACTGATGCCGACTGAGTTGCTCCAGCCAATTCTGTTTCTGTCGTTGATCTGGATGAGACATTTGCCATGGAGACAGTGCCCACGCTGAATCTGAGATGGTGACTTAATGGTTAATGATGTAATCTTCTCTCTTGAAAACAGAATGTGTCTGAAATATCTATAATCCCTCACCCCTCCTCCCAATGTAAAATAAACAGCTGCCTGAGTCCTTTGGGTTAGACGATGTGAGAGACTGTACCATCAATTGATTGATTTATTTATTTTTACGTGTACCAAAGTAGACTGAAAAGCTTTGTTTACGATCAGTAAAGGCAGATCATTGTAAGCAAAAATGTAGAGATCAGAAAGACTTAGACAGAGGCATGCAGGTTACATTGCACAGAGTGTGCACTGGGCAAGAGCAACATAAGCAAAATCAGCATTGTTTGAAGTTACAGAGTCCAGCCAATGTTTGATCAGCTCCTGTCCAGGTAGAGTGATGTGCTAACTCTGGAATGTTTATTGGTGTGTAGGTACGATTCCTGCATGAATAGAAGTTGGATCCAGCCCTGAAGATAAAGCATAGACAATGTGAAGCTCTGCTAGAGACAGTCTGAGCAGCCTGGACTGGTGAGTGATGCACGTCTGTGTTCCACCTGTGTCAAGTTACGAGTTCAGAACGTTCACTCGGGAACACGGTTATTGCGTGTGTTACTTCAGTATTTTCTCTGTGCAGTTTCTGGTGATCTGTGGTCTCAGCTCTGAACCAACAAGCAACAACCTGCATTTGGATAGCGGGGATTTTTGGTCAGAGAGGAGAAAGATTTAAAAAAGACATGAGGGGCACAGAGAGTGGTTCGTGTGTAGAATGAACTTGAATTGAATTTATTGTCACGTGTACCGAGGCACAGTGAAAAGCTTTATCTTGTGAATAATACAGGCAATTCACAGAGTTAAGTAGCATAGATAGTAAATAATAGGTAAACAGCAGCAAAAACAAAAACCACAGGTACAGGAGAATGTTAAGAGTTTGTGAGTCCATTCCGTATTCTAACAACAGTTGGGTAGAAACTGTTTTGAAACCGGCTGGTGCGTGTGTTCAGGCTTCTGTACCTTCTCCCCGATGGTAGAGGTTGTAGAAAAACGTTGCCAGGGTGGGATGGATCTTTGAGAATGCTGGCGTCCTTTCCTTGACAGCGAGCCTGGTAGATGGATTCTATAGATGGGAGGTCGGTCTTTGTGATTGTCCGGGCCAAGTTCACCACTCTCTGTAACCGTCTTCGATCTTGAATGGTATAGTTGCCATCCCAGGTAGTGATCCATCCAGACAGAATGCTCTCGATGGCACACCTATAAAAGTTAGCAAGGGTATTCGCCGTCATGCCAGATTTCCTCAGCTGCCTGAGGAAGAAGAGACATTGTTGGGCCTTTGTAACCAGTGCATCCACATGAAGAGTCCAAGAAAGCTTGTTGTGGATGACCACTCCCAGGAGCTTGACACTCTCCACTCGGTCCACCTCTGTGCTGTTAATGTGTAGGGGGGGCATGAGTAACATCCCGTCGAAAGTCAATAATGAGTTCCTTGGTTTTGCCAGCATTGAGAGCTAGCTTGTTCTCAGTGCATCATTTTTCCAGGTCTTCCACCTCCCGTCTGTAGTCTGTTTTGTCGCCATCTGAGATTCGACCGACTTGAAGTGGTGGATGCAGGTACAGTTACAACATGTAAAAGACATTTGGATCAAGTTCATGAATAGGAAAGGTTTAGAAGGGATATGGGCCGGGAGCAGGCAGGTGGGATTAGTTTAATTTGGGATTATGGTTCGCATGGACTGGCTGGACCAAAGGGTTTGTTTCTGTGCTCTACGACTCTATGACTGGGGCTTTGAGAAGCATTTTAAAGGAGAGACAGGCAGGGTAATTTAAAGATTCTGGGAGGAATGTGCACAGGGAAAGGGTGGGGGAGTGCAACTTTGTGAGATGTCCCTGCAAAGGTCCAGCATGGATGCAGTGAGCCAAATGGGCTTTTTCCATGCTTTAACCCCTCCTACAGAGTGAGTTTTATTGGGGTGGCAGGGTGCATGTTGCTTTGTGCACTATTGTCACCCCTGCCCTGCACTTCCCCCACATGGGTCTAGACAGGTCAGGTAGGGAGTAAATGTTCCCACTGACTGGAGAATTGAGAACATTTTAACGAATAAGCAAAATAAGCGATGGTGACATGAGGAGAAACTCCTTCATACAGTGAGTGGCTAGGTCTGGAATGATAGTGTGGTGGAGGAAGATTTAATCAAAACGGGAATTGGATTATCATCAAAAACTGGGAAAAAGGTTTATAGGAAGGGGCCTATAGGAATGCATTGCTCATTCAAGCGGCCAGAATTAGCATGCTGGGCTGAATGTCCACCTCGGTGAAAGTGGGTACTTCAGATGCTGGAGATTAGAGTCAAGATTAGAGTGGTGCTGGAAAAACACAGCAGTTCAGGCAGCGTCCGAAGAGCAGGAAAATCGACGTTTCGGGCACAAGCCCTTCATCAGGAATGTCCTCCTCCTGTGTTGTAACAATTCTGTGATTAGCATAACCTCCTTGCCCACTTTGTGTAGTAACATCATTGGACTAGCGATCTGGGGTCACAGGTTAATGTTCTGGGGACATGGGCTCAAAACCCAGCAGGGCTGGCAGTAAAGTTTCAATTCAATTAACAAAAAACTTTTGCCTAATGGCCACCATGTAACCATTGCCATAAAAACCCGTCTGGTTTGCTAACATCTACCATCTTTACCTGGCCTGGCCTGGCCTACATGTGACTCCAGACCCACAGCATTGTGGTTGATGTTTGACTGCCCTCTGGGTAATTGTGAGGCGGAGGGTCAGGAGTTGGACTGGGGTCAACAAGGTCAGATGTCACACAACAGCAGGTAAAAGTTCAACAGCTTTATTTAAAATCACTAGCTTTCGGAGTGCTGCTCCTTCATCACTTCACCTGACGGGGGAGCAGTGCTCTGAAAGCTGGTGAATTTGAATAAACCTGCGAGACTCTGGGCAGTTAGGAATGAGTAATAAGACCATAAGACAAAAGAACAGGAGTAGACCATTCAGCCGCTCAAGCCTGCTCTGAAATTCATTAGGATCATGGCTGATCCAATAGTCCTCAGATCCAACTTCCTGCCCTTTCCTTATAACCCTTGATTCCTTGACTGATCGAGAATATGGTCAACTTGTGTGCTGCTGGAAAAGCATTGAGTTCAAGCAGCATCCGAGGAGCAGGAGAGTCGATACTTCGGGCATAAGCCCTTCAGGCTTCATTCCTGATGAAGGGCTCCTGCCCAAAACGTCAATTCTCCTGCTCCTCGGATGCTGCTACCTGCTGTGCTTTTCCAGCGCTACACTTTTCAACTCTGATCTCCAGCATTAGGGCAGCACAGTGACTCAGTGGTTAGCACTGCTGCCTCACAGCGCCAGGGACTTGGGCGACTATCTGTGTGGAGTTTGCACATTCTCCCCGCGTCTGCGTGGGTTTCCTTCCAGGTGCTCCAGTTTCCTCCCACAGTCCAAAGGCGTGCAGGTTAGGTGAATTGGCTGGGCTAAATTGCCCCATAGTGTTGGATGCATTAGTCAGGGGTAAATATAGGGTAGGAGAGTGGGTCTGGGTGGGTTACTTTTTGGAGGGTCGGTGTGGACTTGTTGGGCCGAAGGGCCTGAGTCCATACTGTATGGAATGTAATCTAATCTAATCTGCAGTCCTCAATTTCCCCTGATCAAGAATATTTCTGCCTTTAAATACACAAGGACTCTGCCCACATAACTCTTTGTGGTAAAGAGTTCCAAAGACTCAGAACTCTCTGAGAGGAGAAATTTCTCCTTATCTAAGTCTTTAATTGGTGCCCTTTTATTCTGAGACTGTGCCTTCTGGTTGTAGACTCTCCCATGAGGAGAAACATCCTAGCAGCCCTTATCCTGTCAACCCACTTCAGAATCCTCTACAATTCAAAGAGAGCACCTCTGATTCTTCCAAAATAAATACCCACACCACATGAATGAATCAAAAAAACCTCTCTGTTCCTCCTCATAAAGGAAAAGATGTCCTGTTTATGCTTTAATCCTTCCATTTTTTTAAAGACTTGTGAATAATTCAGAAGACGATCAGAGAATATTTCACTAAGAGGGTTAGAAGGATTGGAAATCGAGTTGCAAGGTCAGGAGGTGGGTTGAGTTGGGAGAGGGGCGTGGTCTTGATGTGGAGGGTTGGATGAGGCCGTGGTGTGGATTACATTGTGTGACAAAAGAGTCAGGCTGCAGAGTTCAGAATTGACTGGCTGGGAAAGGATGGCCTGTATAGGGTTGAGAGCTCTTGAACTGCTTGTTTCTCACAGCAAGTTATTACAGTCAAACACAACCCTGTTCTCAACTGAAATCTAAACACGTATAGCTGCTGTCATTGAATCGCAATTAGGTGGAATTTTGCTTCCCATCCAGTGCCATTATTGGGATTGGAATTGCAATCTCTGGGAACTTCCCTCTCTCCTCAATGGTTTCTGACTACAAGCTGCTTGTAAATGAATAAATCCATCCACCCTCTACTTTTCAGCCCCATCTTCACCTTGTTTCCAAACAAACCTTTACCTCCAGCCTTAGCCTTCACTTGTCTTCCCTCAGGCTCTCTCCAAATTGACTGTGTTCCACGAGATCAGAATATCAGTGCACAAAGAGGCCATTCGGCCCATTGAGTCTGCACCAACTGTCTGAAGAGGCATCCCATCCATCCCAGCACCCCACCCTAGCCCCATAACCCTGCATTTACCATGGCTAATCCTCTTAAATTCTTTTCCTCCAAATCTTTCCTATCCTCTTTTCAATTATGTCCTAGTTTCTTCCTAATTAGTCAATGTTTGTGATGCACTTCACGGCCAGAAAGATCAACATTCTCTCTTGCTGTTGGGCTCTTCCTGTGAGTATGGTTGGTCTTTATCAATTTATTCTCACTCCATCAAAATTGAAAACTGTCTTTTATTATTTACCAATCATAAAGTCCCCAAGTTTCACTTGCTGGTTTCCTGGCTGCCCCTCTCAGATGCCTTCCCCACTCTCCACAATCCCACCTCAATCTTCATTCTGTACATCCCAGAACACCCATTCCAGATCTGTCGTCCCTATCTGTAGCCCCTCAGAAACCAACACCCCAGATCCTCAAGCCCTTCTCTGTACCTCCCAGAAACCCCAGTTCCAACTCTCCATCCCCTATCTATGCACCATAGAAACCCCCACTCGAGATCCTCACTCCCTGATCTATACTCCCCAGAAACCCCCATCCCAGATCCTCACTCCCTGATCTATACTCCCCAGAAACCTCCACCCCAGATCCTCACTCCCCGATCTATACTCCCCAGAAACACCCATCCCAGATCCTCACTCCCCGATCTATACTCCCCAGAAAGCTCCCAGAACGTCCCCTGTGCGTGGTGGTACAGCGGCTCATTGGTTAGCACTGCTGCCTCACATTACCAGGGACCCTGGTTCGATTTCAGCCTCGGGCGACTGTGTGTGTGTGGAGTTTGCACATTCTCCCCGTGTCTGTGTGGGTTTCCTCCGGGTGCTCTGGTTTCCTCCCACATTCCAAAGATGTACAGGTCAGGGTGAATTGGCCAGATTAAATTGTCCATAATGTTAGGTGCATTAGTCAGAGGAGGGTGGGTTACTCTTCGGATGGTCAGTGTGGACTTGTTGGGCCGAAGGGCCTGTTTCCACACTGTAGGGAATCTAATCTAACTGTTTCTTCCCTGATTCTCAATTCACCCATCGCCACTGCTGTTACTCTCTTTCTCCCCATCCCCCATCCCACCCCAACCCTGAAGGGGAAAGGGTTCTTACCCATCAAAGGAAACCTCTGTTTTGCGCTGGAGGGACGAGGCTGTCATCGATTTTTTTGGCCAGTGTTTTCTTGCTCTTTTTGAGTGCACTCCTAATGGGGAACACCTCTTTGTTGGATGGTATTAATCAAACCTTATCAAAAGCAGATATATCGATCTACATTTACAGTTACATCTCCAGCAAGTGGGCAAGTTAAGTCATTAACCCATCGCAAGCAACTGGTTGTGCTGCTGATGATGGTGTGAGTAAATACTTAATTGAACTGAGTGGATTCACTGTGTGACTGTTGTAGGGGAGGTAGTTTTTCATTTGCATGTCTAATTTGGGTAAAGCCTACTCGACCTCTTGATGATAAATGTAACTGGTGTTCATCCGAATGGGTCATGGCATTTGCTTAGCTTGATGTTAATGAAACAAAGACATTTGCTCTTGCCACAAGTGTTTACATTTGTCAGCCTCTAGTAACGCCTACGTTTGTGGCCTGCACTAGCAATAGCAGTGTAAATGGCAGATTTACACTCCAGTTCTACAGAACTGAACAGGAGAAATCACAATTTAAAAATTGTGCTGAGAAAGACATCTTGGATCAGCCAGTCCAAGCCAGGATTTATTTGTTTGTTTGTTTCCTTGTTCTCTTGTGGAATGTGACTATTAGATTTGATTCGATTCCCCACAGTGTGGAAACAGGCCCTTCGGCCCAACCAGTCCACACCGACCCTCTGAACAGTAACCCACCCAGACCCATTTCCCTCTGACTAATGCAGCTAGCACTATGGACAATTTAACATGGCCAATTCACCTGACCCGCACATCTTTGGACTGTGGGAGGAAACCGGAGCACCCGGAAGAAACCCACACAGACACGGGGAGAATGTGCAAACTCCACACAGAGAGTCAGCATTTGTGCACATCCCTAATTGCCCTATGTACTTGCAGAGTTTTGTTTTATTTTGCTAAAAAACTGTATGAATCCATGTAAGATTCTGTAAATCCCTTTTTTTTAGAAATAGAATCAGTCTGAACATTATAGCAAAGACAGCCTCACACAGGGCACCTTATACCTTCAATACATTATCTGGGCCAACATGGCACCTATTGTTAAAGTTCACTTGAGAATGCAACTTCTAAAAAAAGTTCTGCGATTTACATATGAAAAAAACTGAAACCAACATGTTCAATCTAAAAGATGAGAGACTTAACAAACAATCCAAGTCTTTTTCAATGTATAATTTCAGTTGCGTCACATTGTAAACTTTTATTATAAATTCTGTGTCTGACGGATCTTATTCTCCACAGCCACCTGATGAAGGAGCAGCGCTCTGAAAGCTAGTGCTTCCAAAAAAACCTGTTGTACTATAACCTGGTGTTGTGTGATTTTTAACTTTGAATTGATTGGCTAAGCAGGTAATTTCAGAGGCCATTTAAGAATTGGGGCAGCACACTGACTCAGTGGTTAGCACTGCTGCCTACTACACCAGAGACCTGGGTTCGATTCCAGCCTCAGGCGACTGACTGTGTGGAGTTTGCACATTCTCCCCGTGTCTGCGTGGGTTTCCTCCGGGAGCTCCGGTTTCCTCCCACAGTCCAAAGATGTGCAGGATTGATGAATTAGCCATGGGAAATGATGGTTTTGAGGGATGGGAGAGGGATGGGGGTCTGGGTGGGATGTTCAATAGAGGGTTGGTGTGGACCTGATGGGCCAAAAGGCCTACTTCCACACACTGTAGGGATTCTATAATATTTCTATGAATCAACCACATTACTGTAAGTATGGAGTCTCATGCAGCCCAGACCCCATGAACATATAAAATAAGAGCCAGAATAGGCCATTCAGCCCCTTGACCCTCTTCAGCCATTCACTGTCTGTGTGCTCTGTCCATGTTTCAAACCCTACATTCCCACTGTGGTAGAAATTAAATAGGATTTCATTAAAAAAAAGGGGCTAGAACAGGAGTAAGACAGGACTTTGCAAACTGGTAAATTATGGCACATTGTAGCAGGCATGGACCTAGAACAACCCAATGGCAACTGTGAGCAGAAATGACTGGATTGGCACCTTATGTTCTCTAAGGCCTGGATCAGCCTTGACAGCGGATGAGAGAGTAAACTGTATACAGATTCCTGGACACAGGATAAGAGAAAGACCCAGGGTGGAAGATTTCTGTTAATTGTACAACAATGAAATGCAAACAAAATATGCAGATATATATCATCTGCAAACTTAGCCAGAATACCCTCAGTTCCTTCATCCAGATCATTAATGTATAAAGTGAAAAGTTGTGGTCCCAACTCCTCTCATTCTTCTAAACTGCAGAATATAGGCTTTACACTGCTCAATCTCTCTTCCATATGACAAACCTCTCACCTCTGATATCAATCTAGTGGACCTCCTCTGAACTGCCTCCAATACATCTCCATCTCTCCTCCGGTAAGGGGACCAAATTTATACACAATTGTCCAGATGTGGCCTCACTAATGCTTCTGATACCATGAATGTCTCACAAAGGTTAAAGATTTTCTCAGAAATTCCTCTGTCTTAAGTGTTCGAACCCTTGCTTTGAAACTGTGTTTCCTAATGGGATTCCTGTTAGCACCATTGCTGTCAAGTCTACTCAGTATCATAAATGTTTCAATGATGTCAACTCTCATTTATCTAAATTCCAAAGAGTGCAGGGCCAACTTGCACATCCTTTCCTTATAAGTAATCCCTTTGTTCAGGAACGCAAGAAGTGAACTTTCTCTGAACTGTCTCCATTGGAAGTATATCTCTCCCTAAATAAGAAGACAACATGGGCGGCACGGTGGCACAGTGGTTAGCACTACTTCCACACAGCGCCAGAGACCCGGGTTCAATTCCCGCCTCAGGCGACTGACTGTGTGGAGTTTGCACATTCTCCCCGTGTCTGCGTGGGTTTCCTCCGGGTGCTCCGGTTTCCTCCCACAGTCCAAAAATGTGCAGGTTAGGTGAATTGGCCATGCTAAATTGCCCGTAGTGTTAGGTGAAGGGGTAAATGTTTGAGAATGGGTCTGGGTGGGTTACGCTTCGGCAGGTCGGTGTGGACTTGTTGGGCTGAAGGGCCTGTTTCCACACTGTAGGTAATCTAATCTAATTATTATTAAGCTGGGGAGGGTTCAGAAGAGGTTTACCAGGATGTTGCCAGATATGGAAGATTTGTGTTATAAAGAAAGGCTGGAACTTTTTCACTGGAGCGTTGGAGTTTGAGAAGTGCCTATGAAATTATAAGGCGATTATAGATAGGGTTAGTGGTAGTTGTCTTTTCCCTAGGGTGGGGGATTTCAAGAGGGGGCGACACATACTTAAGGTGAGAGGAGAGGGATTTAAAAAAGACATGAGAGGCAAAGTTTTTACACTAAGGATGGTTCATATGTGGAATGAACTTCCAGAGGAAGTGGTGGATGTGGGAACAATTACAACTTTTAAAAGACATTTGGGTTAGTACATGAATAGGAAAGGGTTTGGAGGGATATGGGCCAGGAGCAGGCAGGTGGGACCAGTTTAGTTTGGGATTGTGTTCAGCATGGACTGGTTGGACCAAAGGGTCTGTTTCTGTGCTGTATAACTCTATAACTCTAAAAACTGTTTACAGTACACTGAGTGTAATCTCACCAGTGTCATGTACTGTTGAACAAAGATCTCCCGACCTTTAGAGGCAAACATTTATTGCCCATCCCTATTTGCCCAAGAGGGCAGCTTGGATAGAGAGCAGACCTTGTAGTGTCTATGTAACCACTGTCAATTGTTGTAAATACCCATCTGGTCACGAAAATCCTTCAGAGAAAGAAACCTACTGGTATGTTGTCTCCAGACACACAGCAATATGGTGGGCTCTAAACTGTCAGGGATGGGCAATATATGTCGGCCTGGCCAACGATACCCACATGCTGTGAATTAATTTTAAGAACTTTGTCTTCTATTAGTCAGTCAACCCTCTCCCTATGCTAATGCAATACCTCCTACATCATGGGCTCTTATCCAAAAGGACACTAATGTGTGGTACTGAACACTGGTGGTGGAGGAAGGGGCTGCTTTGACCTGATGATTTCAGCGATTTTAAGTCTTCCCCAGAGTGACCAGGATTGGGAGATAATCCATGTTTACACGCCTCATAATTGTAAACTCCCCAGTCAACGTTCTCTTCTCTAAGACGGATGACCCAGCCTCTCCAATTTACTCACATTTCTGACATTTCTCATCCTTTGAGCCATTCCTGTAAATCTTTTTCTATACTTCCTCTAGTTCCTTTACACCCTCCTTAAAGTGGGGCACCCAGACTGAGCCAATACCCCAGCTAGGCAGAACCAATCATTTACGAAAGGCGCCCCATCACTTCCCAGCTTTTGCAACCTACGCCTCAATTTGAAGTGTAAGCAGGAGAACCTTCAACAGAGTTTAAAAATACAACATCTTGCTAAAAGTATACAAGACACTTGTCAAACAACAAGGAGTACTGTGAATAATTTTAAATGCCTTATCTAAGGAAAGATATACAGGATAGACTGGCATTGGAGGCAGTCCAAAGAAGGTTCCCTACCTGATACCAAGTACGGAGAGACTGCCTGATGAGGGGAGGTTGAATACATTGGGCTGGTACTCAATAGAATATACAAAAATGAGAGGGGAGAGAAGAAGGATTTTAAAAAGTCATGAGGGGCTACGTTTTTACACGGAGAGTAGTTCATGTGTGGAATGAACTTCCAGAGGAAGTGGTGGATGTGGGTACAGTTACAATGTTTAAAAGACATTTGGTTAAGTCCGTGAATAAGAGATGTTTGGAGGGATATGGTCCAAGCACAGGCAGGTGGGACTAATTTAGTTTGGGATTATGTTCGGCATGGACTGGTTGGACCGAAGGGTCTGTTTCTGTGTTCTATGACTCCGTGAAGGAGTTCCTCCTCATCTCTAGAATGAAAGACCTGTCATTATAAAACTACGCTCGGTGATTCTGCATTCAAAGATGATCTGCCGTGGGTTTTTTCTTAATTATGGTTGTTCCATTAACATCGCTGCATTGTATCGGAATGGTTTCCTCTGGGGGAAGGAACATCAGCAAAATAAATATTAATGAAGGACAGACAAGAAAGCTGCATTGGTGCTCCAGTGTTGTTGCTTATGGTGGTAAGTTAGTCAGATAAACCAAAATGGAGGACCCCCAGCTTTGAACAGGCTCTTCCCTAGCCACCTCACTTTTTTGAAGCTGAACTCTTTGCGTTGATTTGAAGAACTGCCTTTGCTTGTTTGCCTACTCTGAATATTGTTTGTACCTTTCCTCTTTGATGTTGCTGAAGAATTCCCTGTTTGAGTGCCAAGGGATAGCATGTGGTGTCAGGCAATGGAGAGATTGTGCAGCTGAAGCTAACATATCATGTGTAATCTGGGACCTTTTCTAAACTAAGCTCTTTAAATTTCTGTTAATCGTTCGGTGCCCGTTCCGCATGATAAATTGCAGCACATCTCGGGGTAAATTAATTTATTTTCCACGCTTTGCCATTGAAGGCTCCAGTCGGCTACTCTGTGCTTAGTTTCTGAAGCTCAAAGTCTGAGCAGTTGGGATGAAAGCTGCATTGGGACTCACAAGCTGCTGAATTATTCAGGCTGTAATGACATGGCTGTGATGTGCAGATAAATCATATGTGAGCCATTATCAGAGCCACAGGAGAATATGAACTCCGAGCATGTGAAAATACTGGTACGACAGTCACAGTGTGACAGGTTGAGATAGCACACCTCCTGCTGGTGAGTATTAATCACCTTCTCATTTGCACTTTCACTTCATCTCCCTGCTCTTCCTCATTTCTCTCCTCTTCCGTGATCAAAAATAAGACACTTTCAGATTTTCTTTTGAAAAATACAGCTGGGTGCCCCTTGGTTCACTCCGAGCCTCACAGCTTTAACAATGTGCTGACTGGAAGATCTGATGTGCAGACAGATGAAAGGAGCATTCCTTCAGAATTAGTCTCTCAAAGCCAAGAAGATCCATCACGTGCACCTATATCTTAGTACAGCCTCTCACTTCCCACTGGGAATGCTCGTTGTGTTGGTCCAGCTCTCGATCCTCTGTCCATTTATTTCTGATGAAAAAATCCCAAGGTGCATCTTTAGAAATGACTAATGTGTCCTCATTGCTTTGTCGCAGCCCCACAGAAGGGAGTGGATCTATCCATGAACTCAGTTGTTTTGCAGTAAGTCTTCTGTTACTGGTTAAGTCTCATGGCCTTAACGTATGTTCTGTTTTTGGAAGAGAGAGAGAGAGAGAACAACTTGCATTTATGTAACGCCCTTATGAACTCAGGACACCATCGGCTGGTGACCTATAATCACTGTCATGACATAGGAAATGCCACGACCAATTTGTGCACAACAGGATCCCACAAGCAGCAAAGAGGCCTAATGACACAGATCTCATTTAATTGATGGGGGTGGGGGGGGGGGGGGCTTGGCTTGTTGACCAGATCTCTGGGAGAACGTGAGTGTTCTCTGTGTGGGCTTCCTCCAGACGCTCCAGTTTCCTCCCTTAGTCCAAAGGTATACAGGTTAGGGTGGGCTGGCCATGCTGAATTGCCCAGAGTATCCAGAGATGTGCAGGCTAAGTGGGTTAGCCATGAGAAATGCAGGGTTACAACGATAGGTTGGGGGGGTGAGTCTGGGTGGGATGCTCATCGGAGGGTCAGTGAAGACTTGATGGGCTGAATGGCCTGCTTCCACACTGTAGGGGTTCTATGATTCTATGATCCATTGGGATCTTTTTGTACCTACTTGAAAGGGTCAATGCAGGGGCCACAGTTTGACATCTTCTCCGACATGTGCAGGTTAAGTGAGGTAGGACATTGATTACCGTGGAGTTATTCCTGTGCAAGACGTCACCTTTGGGAAGATGAGGAGTAACAGGACTGCCATATACTGCCCAGCATCCCTCTGCTTATGAGCAGAATAGTATCCGTTATAACGGTTGGCATGGCAAACAACTTCACAAGTCTGCACCAGTATTTAATGAGAATTACATTTGAGCTGCTGGACCCCCTTTCAATTTCAATGGGAAATCACAAAGTGACAGATTCATAAAATATTCATCCTGTATCCTTCACAATACTTGGTAATAATGAAACATCGCAAAGTAATTATTCAAAAATAATAGGGATTTTTTTTCTGAAACGTGGAAGGGTTGAACTCTCACATTGCATTGCGAATATAATTAAAAATTAAGTTAGTTTTGAAGCAGACGGCCTCAGGATATCGCTGCCCATTTTAGTTGCCAGCCTCCGTTCTCAACTAGTGTAGTATTCACTATTGCCCATCATTATTGTCATTTTGAGACACACTTTGACACATCTTATTTCATGTGGCAGCTTTACGTTACGGACCAAGTGAAACATCAACAAACAAGCTTGAGCTGGTTTGTTTCTTGTCTTGTTCAGAGGAGGAACCTGTTCTCTAAAGTCCTTTAAAATACTTCTTAACCAATGGGATACACTTGAAATGTAGTCACTATCATGTGGTCCTTAGCGTGTGCACCACAAGGTCCTACCAACAGCAAATAATCAACTGGTTTGTTCATGTTTAAGGTGTGGGCCACACTTGAAAGGTTAGCATTTATTGCTTATCCCTTGTTGTCCTTGGGAAGGGAATGAGGGGTGTTGAGCCACCTTCTCAAACCCCTGCAGTTCATGTCTGGGGTGGCACAGCGGCTCAGTGGTTAGCACTGCTGCCATACAGCACCAGGGACCTGGGTTCAATTCCACCCTTGGGCGTGAGGTTTGAATATTGTTTGCATGGGTTTCCTCCCACTGTCCAAAGACGTGTAGGTTCGGGTGGACTGGCCATGCTAAGTTGCCCATGGTGTCCAGGGATGTGCAGGCTAGGTAGGCTAGCCATAGCAAATGCAGGGTTATGGGGATGGGGTGGGATGTTCTTTAGCGGGTCAGTGTGGACTCGATGGGCCAAATTGTCTGTAAGGATTCCATGATGTGGTAGGCAACATGATTAATGATTCTTATATGACTTTTCAATTGTGGTTTGATAAAATTGAATGGCTCATCCAGCCATTTTTGAGAACACTGTATTGGTCTGGAGTTACATAGACTCCAGACCAGATGAGACAGCCAGATCTTCTCGCCTAAAGGACATCTGTGAACCAAATTTGTTTGTTTTTGGCAACAGCCTGGGTAGCCATCAATGGGACAAACATTGTAATTCAAGATTTGTTTGATGAAATTTAAATTTCCTTCAGCTCTAACAGAATCACTGGCTACAATCAGAAGGAGGCCATTTGGCCCATCATGCCTGCACTGACCTGTTAAATGAGCATCAGTACCTAGGGGGCTGAATGGCCTAATTCTGCTCCTATGTCTTATTGTCTTGTAGCCCTTCAGGGAATGAATGGATTCTCCTGCTCCAGTTTAATCTCAGTGACAGGAGCATTATGTTCAGATATGGTCACCTTGCAAGAGGAAGGATGTTATTAAACTGGAAAGAGTGCAGAAGAAATTTACCAGGATGTTGCCAGGACTCAACGGTCTGAGTTATAGGGAGAGGTTGGACAAGTTAGGAGAGCATAGGAGACTGAGGGGAATCTTACAGAAATGCATAAGATATTGAGAGGAATGGATATGGTGAATGCATTCAGTGTTTTTTCCAGTGTTGGGGAATCCAGGAGTAGAGGGCATCAGTTTAAGGTTAGATGGGAAAGAATAAAAAGGAATCTGAGGGGCTTCCTTTTTACACAGAGAGTGGTATGCTCATTATGGAGTGAGCTGCCAGTGGAAGTGGTTGAGGAGGGTACATTAACAACATTTAAAAGGCATTTGCACAAATACATGGACAGGAAAGGTTTAGAAGGATATGGCCAAGTGCAGAGAACTGGGGTTAACATGGATGGACATTTTGTTCGACATGAACCAGTTTAGGCCAAAGGACCTTTCTCTGTGCTCTAGGACTCTCTGAGTCTATGATAAGTGGATCCTGGCTCAGACGTTATGCACAGAGTTATTTGGAATGCCTATGATTCAGGACAAACACAATAAATTAGATTTTCAGCAACTGTTATGATCAGGTTTAAGTCTGGGCATGCTTTAAGCATTCTTCTATCTTTAGTTGGATTAATTAGGAGGGCATCATCATTAAACCATAAGACATAGGAGCAAAATTAGACCATTTAGCCCATCCAATCTGCTCCCCCATTCGATCATGGCTGATATGTTTCTCAAACCCACTCTCCTGTCTCTTCCCTGTAACCATTGACCCCCTTTACCAATCAAGAACTTATTTATCTCTGTAGTAAGTACATTCAATGACCTGGCCTCCACAGCCCTCCGTGGCAATGGATTCTACAGATTCCCCACCCTCTGGCTGAAGAAATTCCTCCTCATTTCTTTTCTAAAGGATCATCCCTTCACTCGGAGACTGTGCCCTTGGGTCCTAATCTCTCCTACTAGTGGAAATGTCTTTTCCATCTCCACTCTATCCAGGCCTCTCAGTATTCTGTAAGTTTCAGTCAGATCCCCCTCATCCTCCTAAACTCCATCGAGTGCAGACCCATAATCTTCAACCACTCTTCATATGACAAGCCCTTCATCCCTGGGATCATTCTTGTAAACCTCCTCTGGACCCACTCTAACACCAACACATCCTCCCTTAGATATGGGGCCCAAAACTGCTGTCACTATTCTAAAGGGGCCTCATACAGTCTTCAGCAGTACATTTCTGGTCTTGTAATCCAACCCTCTTGAAATGAATGCTAACATTGCATTTGCCTTCCTAACCACCAACTGAACTTACACATTAACTTGAGAGAATCCTGAACTACAACTCCTAAGTCCCTTTGTGCTTCAGATTTCTAAAGCCTTTGCCCATTTAGAAAATGGTCCAAGCATCTATTCTTCCGACTAATGTGTATATAACCTCACACTTTCCCACGTTCTATTCCATCTGCCATGTCTTTGCCCACTCTCCCAGCCTGTCCAAGTCCTTCTGCAGCCTCCCTGCTTCCTCACATCACCTGCCCCTGCACATACCTTTGTGTCATCTGCAAACTTAGCAGCAACGTCCTCAGTTCCTTCATCCAGATTGTTAAAATATTTGAGATGGTTTCACTGCTGGCAATTTCCCAGGAGTTAGATCAATAAAACTGGCCAATGGCCAGTTCTGACCATCCAGATCTGACTCAAATACTTTAATATGGAGACTTAATATGGTCAGGACCTTCATGTCCAAGTGTTAAACAAGGTTTGAAAACTCTTTTTGATTTAAACACAAAAGCTGTGAGGATAGACGTGATATAAATATTTCCTGCTGAGTCAGAATCACTGTTTAAAAAAAGATGGCGTTGTCCATTTAAAATGGGGAAACGTTGAACGTTTTTCTCACAGAGGGTTATGTGTCTTTGGAGCTCTCTTCCTCAAATAGTGGTAGAAGCAGATTGCTTGAACATTTTTAAGGCTGAGGTAGACGGATTTTTGAAAAACAAGAGAAGTTAGTGGTTATTTGGAA
Organism: Chiloscyllium plagiosum; assembly: GCF_004010195.1. NCBI lineage: Eukaryota > Metazoa > Chordata > Chondrichthyes > Orectolobiformes > Hemiscylliidae > Chiloscyllium > Chiloscyllium plagiosum. Next base: position 7,479,731 of record NC_057723.1, read on the forward strand.
GAAGGCAAGAATGTGGAGTAATCCAATCAGCCATGATCTTGTTGAGTAGACACAGAGGAAGCTGGGAGAACACAGTAAGCCAGACAGCATCAGGAGGTGGAGAGGCCGACATCCTGAAGAAGGGTTACACCTGAAATGTTGACTTCTCCCCCTCCTGATGCTGCCTGGCTTGCTGTATTTTCCCAGCCTCCTGTTTGTCTACCTTGGATTCCAGCATCTGCAGTTTTTTTTGTCTCTAACCATGATCGTGTTGAGTGGCTGAGCAGGCTTGAGGAGTCAAGTGGCCTACACTTACCCCTAACTCCTCTGTCTGTGTGTACGTTCTTATTTGGTCCTGCTGTTAAGATCCCAAAGCCCAGTCAGTCCACCTCTGTCAGTGAACATCATCCAGCGTCATGACTACGGGATTCAGCTGTTTGTCTACACAACAACAGTCCTGACACCCAAGAATCACTCAAACACCTTCACATGTTTTTTTTTCAAAATCTGAAAAGCCGTTACGCAGTGAAGAACCTTTCTATTTCTTGGAAAGGTTGAAGTTCCTCTATAGTCAGTTATTCGATAACGTGATGGTTGCATTCCTGTGCGACCCTATGGTTTAGAAAAATCACACTTTAGAAACAGCGCTTCAAGTGTTGGCGATGTAATTGCGTTACAGCCAAATACATGGTTCAGAAACAGCGCCCCAATTCATCAGTCACATTACAGCAAATTCGCATTAACTAAACGCGCGTTATAACAGCACAACCTCTGACCTAATGCAACCAGTTGGTTTGAACCTTTGGATTGCCAATAGAAGCCTCCATACTGCAGTACGTCAGGATCTTCTTTTGGATTTTGCCTGTAATTGATGCTCAGTTATTATGTTACTCGTTGTGCAATAGAAAGATAGAAAATAGGAATTGGTGTAGACCATTCAGCCCTTCGAATCTACTCTGCCAAACAGTATTTTCATCCAACTCAGTGCCCTGATCCCACTTTCTCCCCATGCCCTTTGATCCCTGAAGCCCTAACAGCTATATATACCTCCCTCTTGAAAACATTCAACTGCTTTCTGCGGCAGAGAATTCCGCAGGCTCACTCCTGTCTGGGTGACGAAATTTCTCCTCATCCCATTCCAAAACGTCCTACCCCCATATCCTTACACTGTGATCCCCTGTGATCAGTTACATCCTTCCTCTGTTTACCCTGTCTAGTCCTGTTAGAATTGTATTGGTCTCTATGAGATCCCTCCCTCATTGCCCACAGAGTTGTCACTTTCAGCAAACTATACTTTCTGAAGCCGTATGCCTGTTGATAACCTCCTGGTTGATGATGGAGATCCCGTGAAAGGGAGCAGCAAGTAATCCAGTGTTTTCTCAGAAGTGTTACAGAACAGATGGAAGCCATTTGGTCCACTGTGCCTGTACCAGCTCCTCAAATGAGCATTGTTACCGAGTGCCAATCTACTGCTTTCTCCCCATTACTATTGCACACCACTTCTATCCAAATAATCAGCAAAGCCCCTCTTGAACACCTCAATTGAACCTGCCTCCACTATATTTCTACACAGTGCACTTCATATCCTAACAGTTCGCTGGGTGAAAAGTATTTATCTCACATCATCTTTGCTTCTTTCACACATCAGTTTAAATCTATTTCCGCTCATTCTTTGTCCTTGTACCAGCAGAAAAAGCTTCTTTCCACCTTCTCCGTCCAGCCCGTTCTTGATTTGGAGAGCTCTGATCTCCACTCAGCCGCCTTCTCTCCAAGGGGAAATACTCCTGCCTTCGTCAATCTATCCTCAAACTGAAACCTCTCCTTCCTGACCATTCCTGTAAATTGCTTCCGCACCCTCTCTAATGTGTTTGCATTCTTCCCATAATATGACATCCACAACTGTACACAATACTCCAGCTGAGGTCTGACAAGTAACTTCTAACTCACTCTCAGTGATAATCTCCTGCTGAGCCTTGTGTGAGCTGGACATGTCAGTGGGACACTGTTGTTAAAATATTCTGTTTCAAGTTAAGGCACAGGCAGTTCGATTTTAATTTATGTGGGAATGTTACTGCATCGTTTACATTCAGTGGAAAAGATCAGTGAAGGAAGAAACTGTAATTACATAACTAGTGAGGTAAGGGACATTAATTACATAATCAATGAAGGAGGCAAAACATAATTACAGAAATGTGAGGTTTGAGAAGGATAATTTCATGGCATTGATCAGTTTATTGCATGTTTGTTGTGAGCAGCCAGACATTCTTACTAATACACAGTAAGACGGTAATACACTGTTACACTGCTCTGCACTTGTGAGAAAGAGTGGCTCAGGGACAGTGAGGAGATTGATTAAGTTGCCGTGTAAACAGGCTGTAACGGTGGGAATGTGTCTGACCTGCAACATCACGAAGGACTGCTCACTAGGTCTGTCTCAGCACCTTTCTGGATGGCAACTCCCAGCTGATGAAAACCACCACAGGAACCATTCCAGCTGATTATAGGGGAAGATACTCCATTAGAGCAATCCCATAGAAACATGGAAATGAGGAATAGGAGTAGGCTAGTCGGCCCTTCGAGCTTCCTCCCCCATTCAATATGATCATGGCTGCTCATCCAACTCAATCCCCTGTTCCCACTTTCTCCCATTCCCTTTGATCCCTTGAGACCTAAGAACAATACCTAACTTCTTTTTGAAAACTTTGAATTTTTAACCTCAGCCACTTTCTATGGCAGAGATTTCCACAGGCTCCCCACTCTCTAGCTGGATAAATTTTTCCTCATCCTAAATAGCCTACCCCATATCCTTAGACTGTGAGCCTCCTGGTTCTGGATTCCCAATTCATCAGGAACATTCTTCCTGCATTTACTATGTCTAGTCCTTTCATAGGTTTCTATGAGATCTATCCTCATTCTTCTGAACCTCAGGGAATTTTCTCCTAACATAGTGTGCTTTGAAATATGAAAGTCTACTTACCTATCAGCTATAGTCTGACAACATATTTTCAGTGTGGGCCAGTTGTTTTAATTGTCTCTCTTTCTCCCAGTCTGACTATCCTGCTTTTGATCTGCTGTAATGTACTGACAAAGTTCAACACATGCTCAAGGAACACGTGTTTTCCCAGGCACAATGGATCAGTGGTTAGCACTGCTGCCTCACGGTGACAGGGATCCGGGTTCAGTTCCACCCTCGGGCAACTGTCTGTGTGGAGTTTGCATATTCTCCCCGTGTCTGTGTGGGTTTCCTCCGGGTGCTCAGGTTTCCTGCCACAGTTCAAAGATGTGCAGGTTAGGGGGATTGGCCAAGCTAAATTGCCCATAGTGTTAGGTGGATTAGTCAGGGGTGAATGTAGGGGAATGAGTGGGTGTCTCTTCGGAGGGTCGGTGTGGACTTGTTGGGCCAAAGGGCCTGTTTCCACACTGTAGGGAATCTATTCTAAAAAAGTCTCTCTCTCATCTCTCGCTCGCTTGCTCGCGTGCACACACACACACACTTTCTCTCTCTCTCTAACACAGCCCCCCTCACAGGTATATACTCTATCACACTCTTATACAGACTCTCACATGCACACACACACATATATATATAAGTCTATGGGGGAAATTTGCATTTGCAGATACATTCTATTTTGTTCAAAAAGCACACAGTCTGTAGGCAGTCAATTTTTTTTTATAATCCATATGTCATTTTATAACACTTTGGAAATAGAACCGGTCTGACTCAAAGTTGGAATACAGACAGACTCTAAACTCACACCTTTAGTGCATTGTCTGAGCTGAGATGAGACTTTTTTTTAAATAAAACTTCTGAGATTTATATATTAATGAATCAAAACCTGCATCCCCATTCTAAGTGATTAAAGACTTAACAGCAATCTCGGTTTGTTCAATACATCACATCAGTTGTATGACACTTTGATCTTTTCCTATAAATTCTGTGTCCTATGATCCTGCCCCACTAGCTACCTGACAAAGGAGCAGCGCTCTGAGAGCTAGTGCTTCCAACTAAACTTGTTGGACTATAACCTGTGTTGTGTGATTTTTAACTTTAACCACACAAAGTCAGCGTGGCATCATGAAAGGGAAATCCTGTCTGAGAGTTTTTCTAGGAAGTCTCAACCAGAGGGGAACCAACAGATGGGCTTCCGGAAGGCAATTGACCAGGTACGTCACAAAAGGTTGTTATAAAATAAGAGCCCTGTGATGTCGGAGGTAGTATATTGGCATGGATAGAAAATTGGCTCATGGGCAGGAAACAGCAAGTGGACTACAGGCCTCCTTTTCAGGTCAGCAGCCTGTAACCAGTGGGGCTCCACAAGGGTCAGTTGCTGGGACTACAATTCTTTACAATATATCTGAGTAACTTGGAGGAAGGAAGGAAATGTACTGTAATCAAATTTGCAGCCAACACAAAAATAAGAGAAAGGCTAGTCGTGACAGGCTTACAAACCTCAAGGGCGAAGGTGAAGGGCCAGAGGTGGTGGTACATGTCGGCACAAATGATGTCGGGAAGAAGAGGAGGAACATACTACAGCAGGACTTCGGAGAACTAGGAAGAAGGCTGAAAAGCAGGACGTCCAGGGTGGTTATCTCCAGTTTGCTTCCAGTTCCTCGGGCTGGTGAGGACAGGAACAGGGAGATAATGGACTTGAACGTGTGGCTGGAGAACTGGTGCAGGAAGCAAGGATTTAAATTCTTGGATCACTGGGGTATGTTTTGTGGTAAGCATAAATTCTATAAAAGAGACGGTTTGCACCTTAATAGGTTGGGGACCAGCATTCTGGCAGGCAGGTTTGCTACTGCAACACAGCTACGTTTAAACTAAGTAGCGGGGGGGAGGGGACAAACTGGATGTTTGAGAAGGAAATTGAAGGGAAAGTTAGAACAAGGGA
>NC_057723.1:7487691-7503704 GCF_004010195.1 Chiloscyllium plagiosum
TTAAGAAAGAAGTGGATAGAGCTCTCAAGGATAGTGGAATCAAGGGTTATGGAGATAAGGCAGGAACAGGATACTGATTGAGGATGATCAGCCATGATCATGTTGAATGGTGGTGCAGGCTTGAAGGGCAGAATGGCCTACTCCTGCACCTATTGTCTATTGTCTATTTTCTACAAACAGTTTACAGAGAGATATTGATAGGATAAGAAGTGGTTAAAAAGTTGGCAAATGAAGTATAATGTGGTAAAATATGATGTTGTTCATTTTGTAAGGGAGAACAAAAGAAGAGTATTATTTAACAGGAGATAAACTGCAACACAAGGGAACGTGTGAGGCACTTGTGCCCAAAACACAGAAAGCTAGCACATGGGTGCAGCAGGTAATCAGGAAGCTTAATGGAATATTGGTTAGTTCAGGGGGTTGGAGTATAAGAGTGGAGAAGTCTTACTGCAGCTGTACAACTGGTGAGACCACACCTGGAGTAATGTGAGCAGTTTTCATAGAATCCCTATAGTGTGGAAACAGGCCATTTGGCCCAACAAGTCCACACCGACCCTCTGACCCTCCAAAGAGTATCCCACCCAGACGCATTCCCCTACCCAATTGCTCTACATTTCCCCCTGACTAATGCACCTAACCTACACATCGCTGGACACTCTGGGGCAATTTAGCATGGCCAATTAACCTAACCTGCACATGTTCAGACTGTGGGAGGAACCGGAGCACCCGAAGGAAACCCTCGCAGACATGGGGAGAATGTGTAAACTCCACACAGACAGTTGCCTGAGGCTGGAATCGAACCCAGGACCCTGGCACTGTGAGGCAGCAGTGCTAACCATTGAGACAGTATTGCTGCCCCTTGTTGGTCCCCTTGTTTAAGGAAAGGTATCATTTCATTGGAGGCAGTTCAAAGAAAGTTCACAAAAATGATTCCCAGTATTGAGGGATTGTCTTATGAGCAAATGTTAAACAGTTTGGGACTGTACTCACTGGAGTCTAGACAAATGAAAGGAGATCTCATTGAAACCTCTTAAGGGGCTTGACAGGGTAAATGCTGAGAGGATGTTTCCCCTCATGGGAGAGCGTAGGACCAGATGTCACAGTCTCAGGACAAAGAAATGTCACATTTAAGACTGAGATGCAGAGGAATTTCTTCTCTCAGAGGGTTGAGAGTCTTTGGAACTTCTTGCCACCTAGAGCTGTGGGAGCAGAGTCTTTGTGTATATTTAAGGCTGAGATCGATAGATTCTTAATCAGTCGGGAAATCAAAGCTTATGGGGAAAGAGCAGGAAGGTGGATGTGAGGAATGTTGAATCAGCCATGATCCGACTGAATGGCAGAACAGGCCTGAGGGGCCAAATGGCCTACTCCAGTTCCTATTTCTTATGGTCTTATTTAATTTCTCCAACCCTCTGGCCTATGAAAGACCTCATTTGTTCTTCTTCCACCTCCCCCATCACGACTTTCAGGTTCAAAACCTATTACGTTCCCAATTGTTTCCAGCGCTGATGGATGATGTTTGACTGGATGCTTGGAGTGGGAGTATCCCAAAGCGCTGGTTAAATTCTAGCACATTCCGCTATCTTTGCAAAGTGCTGGGCCTTTAAAATTTAAAATCCAACCCATCAACTTCCGTTTATGCTTCAGATTTTCAGCAGGATATTTGTTTTTGTGTTCAATGTCCACCTGTTAAGCTAAACAGCGTGTCTTTAAATGTGCAGCTCTGTAAGAAACCTCAGTCAGTGAACCATTACACGCTTTGCAAATATTACTTTACATTTATTACACAGACCAGCAGAGAATGAGATCGAATTTTGAAGCCTGATGACGAATTTTAAATCTATGCTTATTTACTGATTTATAAAACCTTCATTTCCAGTTTTGTTGTAATTATACTTGTGACAAAAGGTGAAATTGGTTGATTGCTCTCAATGAAGTTGCATGTGTGAAACCTCTCAACTGGCAATGTTTCCGCAGATCTAACAAATCAGTTCAGGTAATGCACGATTTTCAATTTAATTGGAAAGTCCATTTAAAATTTCAAAAGGGAAGGGACACTTTCAGGAAGCTTAGAGGAGATGCGAGGAAAGAATTTTTCACTCAAAGAATGTTCAGAATCTGGACCTCACTGCCTGTAAGGGTGGTAGAGGAAGACACCATCATAATATTTAGAAGTATTTACATAGGCTATGTAAATGAGATTACAACTGTTAGGTGCCTGTTTTTGACTGGTGCAGACTAAATGGGCCAAATGGCCTCTTTCAGTGCTGTAAATCTCTATGACTAAGGCAGAGATCACCTCAGTTCTCCCTACTGTTCTGTGTTAAGGTACAGTGCCTGTGTCCATTTGCACATTTTTATCTGACGCAAATTAGCATAGAGCTGTCCTATACAGCATAACTGCAAAGTGAATCACATGAACAACGTAATGAATCACAAGAATTAACACATTAAATTCTTGTCCTGAATATGCCACAGCTGTAATTAAATTAAAATATTCAATGAATTAATTTGTTTTCATATTTTAAGTAGGATACGCTACACAGAAACAGTGCTTATAGCCCAATCTGTCAAATTAAAGCGAGACACTGCCAATGCTGGAGAAGCTCAGCAGCATCTGTGGAGAGAGAAATAGTTAGCATTTCGAGAACAAAAATGAAGTTTGGTGAAGAACCTTGGACTTGAAGTGTTAATTCTATTTCCCTCTGTGAACATTTTGACAGACCTGCTGAGTTCCACCAGCATTTCTGTCATTATCATCTCTTTATTGCTACCTTTGCTTCTGAAGCCATGACTCACCCTCTCTCAGCCCAGTATAAATACCGAGGTAAAAAATACCTCCCTATTCCTCCCTTTTTTTACCTTTTGACGAAGGGTCAGCTAGACTCGAAACGTCAGCTCTTTTCTCTCCTTACAGATGCTGTCGGACCTGCTGAGATTTCCAGCATTTTCTCTTTTGTTTTTTTTCATCAGCATTTCTGTTTGAGCCCAACCACTCAAGTTTATGTTTTAAAACTTCCAGCTGCCTCGTGTTAACTTTTGTTTCTGTAACAAGTTTCAAATGTCTGCTCCACGCTTCACTTCTCACTTCCATCCCCTTTTCTGTAGCTTTGTTTACTTTTTTTCTGAATCCACACCCAGACCCAACCTATCAAGCACTTCATGTGTCAATTGTAAACAGACTCACATAATCAAACACAGAACAACTCAACACAGCACAATCCATGAAGATGTTTATAGAACATAAAATAATACAGCACAGGAGCAGGCCCTTCAGCCCATCATGTCTGTGCTAACCATGATGCCATCTAAACTAATCCCAACTACCTGCACATGGTTTATATTCTTCACTCAAGTCTCCTCCAGTTTTTCTCATCTAAATCTGTTAGTGCAGGCATCTGTCCTCTGCTTCCTCATGTATTTCTCCAGTTTCTGTTTAAATTTATAAATGCTGTTCAATTTAACCACTCCCTGTATTCACATGTTCCCCATGCTTGCCACTACAGGTCGCTCTGCTATAACGCGTGTTTCATTCACACAAATTTGCTGTAACGCGATTGACGAGCTATAGCATGAACATTTGAAGTGTGTATTGGTTTTTTAACATGATTCTGGCCTCATTAGTCTGAACAGTGCTGCTATTACACGATTTTCCTATAATGCAGGATTGCATGAGAATGGAACTACCGCGTTGTAGCAGAACTGACCGTGTGATGGTGACCTTATAACCATTGTCAATTGTTGCAAAAACCCATTTGGTACACTCATGTCCTTTCGGAAAGGAAATCTGACACCCTTACCTGGTCTGGCCAACATGTGACTCCAGATCTTAACCCTTGCCGCTCTGGGCAATTAGGGATGGGAAATAGATGCTGGCCTAGCCAGTTACCATCACATCCCATGAAAGACTAAAACCAAATTGCAAAGTTTCTGGTTCACGTCCTATGCCATGACTTCAATGTAAAGGTCAGGGCTGACACTCCAATGCAGTACTGAAGCAACACTGCACTGTTGGAGGTGCTGTCTTAGGTCAAAACCTCATCTTCCTGCTCAGGTTAATGTAAAATATCCCATAGCATTATTTTGAAGAAGGACAGGGGAGTTATTGTCATTGTCCTGACTGACATTTTAAACTTCAGTTGACATTACAAGGATAGATGACCTGGTTTATTACTGCTGGTATTTGTGGGAACGAGCCCTGTGCAAAATGGCTGCTGTGTTTTGTACATTTAATTATTCTAAAAACAATGCATTGGCTTTAAAGAACTTTCAGATGTCAGGTGGTTGAGAAAATCACTATATAAATGCAAGTCAATTTTTTTTACCTCCTTGGACGATGAAGTTTCCACTAAATTTTTAATTACATGGCTTATTGATGGCCCATCAGAAAAACCAGCTGCGAACATAATAAGACCATTCCCACCCCTGTCATACTATCTTCCAACTCCTTCCGTTTGGCAGAGGATACAAAAGTTTGAAAACGTGTACCAGCAGATTCAAGAACAGCTTCTTCCCTGCTGTTATAGAGATGTACAGCATGGAAACTGACCCTTCGGTCCAACCTGTCCATGCCGACCCCAGATATCCTAACCTAATCTAGTCCCATTTGTCAACATTTGGCCCATATCCCTCTAACCCCTTCCTATTCATATACCCATCCAGATGCCTTTTAAATGTTGCATTGTACCAGCCTCCACCACTTCTTCTGACCGCTCATTCCATACACCCACCACCCTCTAGGTGAAAACGTTTGGATCCATTTTATATCTTTCCCCTCTCACCATAAACCTATGCCCTCTAGTTTTGGACTCCCCTACCCTGCGGAAAAGACCTTGACTGTTTAACCTTATCCATGCCCCTCATGATTTTGTAAACTTCTATAAGTCACCCGTCACCCGTCAGCCTCCGATGGGAAAATAGCTCCAGCCTGTTCAGCCTCTCCTTATTGTCAGACTTATGAATGGACCTCTCATATATTAGAAGTGATCTTTCTCTGCACCCTCTCTGTATCTGTAACACTATATCCTGTATTATGTTCTATTACCCTAAGGTACAATTTGTCTAGATAGCACACAAAACAATACTTTTCACCGTATCTCGGTACATATGATAATAATAATTCAAATCAAACCTTACGTTCATGGTATCTAGTTATGCTCTGTTTTATTTTCCCATGAAGTTCAGTGATCACTAGAAACAGGCACTAATATGGTGGTCAGTTGGCTGGATAGCTGGTTTGTGATGTACAGTGGTATCTACAGCGTGGGTTTGATTCCTGCTCCAGGCTGCAGTTCCCATGAAGTTTTCCCTCCTTCTCAACCTCTCCTGAGGTGTCATGTCCTTGAGGTTAATACACCACCAGTCATCTCTCTCTAATGCGAAAGCAGCCTAGTGGAGCACTAGGAATATGGTGACTTTACCTTTGGAATATTTAAAGATGAAATGACAGATGCTTGCATGCGCTGCATCTCCCCCACTCCTCCTTGCTGTGATCCCTCAATGATTATATTGTGGTGAATTAATGCTGATTTTACTGACTTAGTAAACCCGTGCCCAATGCTCTGGGGCCAAAAGTTCGAAATCCATCAAAGCAGAACTAGTGAGGGTGACTCAATTTTAGTACTAAGCCATCCACATAGAAAATAGGAACAGGCCATTCAGCCCTTCGAGCCTGCTCCACCACTTAAGATGATGATCATGGGTTCCTCCTCTTACCCCTTGATCATTTTGCTGTAAGAATGATAGCTAACTCCATCATGTCAAAGTAACCCCAGGCCCATAGCAATGTGATGGATTTCAAGCATCCCTCTGAAATGGCCTAGCAGCCCATTCAGTTCAAGGGCAATTCAGGATAAGCACCCAGTTACCAACTCGGCCAGCAATACATCTCATTCTCAGCGGGGGATATCATGTCTGCATGGGTTTCCTCCGGGTGCTCCGGTTTCCTCCCACAGTCCAAAGATGTGCAGGTCAGGGTGAGTTGGTCGTGCTAAATTGCCCATAGTGTTCAAGGATGTGCTGGATTAGCCATGGGAAATGCAGGGTTAGACGGATATGGTAAAGGGGTGGGTCTTGTAATGGACCAGGCAGACCCCCTCGTAACATTTTAAGAAGGTAGCTCAGGACCGTAACCTTTCTAGCTGTTTCAGACAGGTGTAAGGTGGGTATCCCAGGAGTAAGGCAGCTGGTCAAACTACTTGGCTCCAGATCAAACAGAATTTATTTACACACCACTGAAGGAAACACAAACAAAACAGAATTTAGAATAACAACGATTTGAAAACCCCACCGACACGATATCCCCACAACGTAACAAGGGATAAAGGAAAAACCTGTGTGTTTCCCTTTGATAAATCTCTCAGAATTCGCCTCTTTAAAAATAGATGTTGGACACTTCTCCTAAAAGTCTTAACTCTCAGCACCCATTTGTTCCTCTCTTCCTCTGTAAACCAGCTTTGTCTATAGATTTCCGCACTTAAAGGACTACAGAAAGGTGAATGTTATCAAACATCCTTCCACCGAACAGATGAAAAGTGAAATTGCGAGCGTCAAAGAATTGATGAAATGAGATATTTCAATTAGCGTTGAATGCTGTCACTTTCTTCAGTGCCCTTCTGCCTTGTCACTCAAATACTCTTTACATTGTTCTGATCAGGTGTTTCTCCAGGGTACTGTCATTACATTGACGTTTCCTTGAACTCATTTCATACACGTAAGATAAAAAGGCAATCAACAAGGGACTCTAGGCTCATATCTTGACATCCATCATATTGCCTGACATGCCTGCGAATACTGCAGGGCAGAGGTCAGAAAATACCTCTTTCCCCCACTGACTGCTTATCCAAGAACCTAGTATTTCTGCACAGAACTGGGGTGAAATCACTCCTTTAAAACAAGAAATCTCAACTTGCTGCATTGGCGAAACACATTCGATAATTTCCATGCTCGCACGACTGTCTGTATGGAGTTTGCACATTCTCCCCGTGTCTGCGTGGGTTTCCTCCGGGTGCTCCGGTTTCCTCCCACAGTCCAAAGATGTGCAGGTCAGGGTGAGTTGGTCGTGCTAATTTGCCCATAGTGTTCAGGGATGTGCTGGATTAGCCATGGAAATGCAGGGTTAGAAGGATATGGTAAAGGGGTGGGTCTTGTAATGGACCAGGCCAGACTCCCTTGTAACATTTTAAGAAGGTAGCCCAGGACCCTAAGGTGGGTATCTCCGGAGTAATGCAGCTGGTCAAACTACTTGGCTCCAAATCAAACAGAATTTATTTACACACCACTGAAGGAAACGCAAACAAAAGAAAATAGCATTTAGAATAACAACGATTTGAAAACCCCACCGACACGATATCCCCTGCAACGTAACAAGGGAGCTGTTCCAATTTCCTGCAACCTCCCCATAAACACACCCCTTGGCAAAAAAAAGGTAAATTCAAACCCAGGTTCCTACAGCAGAGAGATGTCAGAGGGAGAGAGGATCAGCCAGGGATCATTGGCTGAAACATGGAACCTTTTCCCACTGCACCAATTCTCTGGGTCCCCAGCTGAAAACTAAACCAAACCAGAGTAATCCCTGAACTGGGCCACTCCCCTTTCATTGTACAAGTGTTTTAAAAAATAAAACCTAAAAGCCCATTTCCCTGATTGTTGCCTTGGGCAGTATTTGTTAGCCATAACCAAAGTGGACTAAACCCAGACAAACCGGTACCTCTGCCTTTTACAGCCCCTTTTGAAAAGAAAACAAAGACAGCATAACATTGTTAAAGGAGCATCATCATCACAGTCTGGACTGGATGCTCCTTGGAGGGTCGGTGTGTACTCAATGGGCTGAATGGCCTGCTTCCACACTGTAGGGATTCTGTGATCTGTATGATTATGCTTTCGTTTTTCAAAGGCTCGACCTTTTTTTTGTGAAAAAGGAAACATGCAGTCTCTCTCCTGGGTGTAGTTGACTAGGAAATGAGGAACCATTGGTGTGTGGCTTTGTGCAGTGGGTATCTGGAAATCTACGGTGCCATGTGCACATTCAAGCATAGAAACAATCTACTGAGTAAAATGCCAGTTTCGGAAGAGAAATTTTCAAACAACAATCACCATTTTTGAGTGATTGTGCAGTCACCAGCTGAATATGACAAAGGATGAGTACTAAAGATAAACATAGAGTCACTGTGCTCTGGGAGATTATGTGTTCAGTGTATTCCCGTATTTAGCGGATCAGAGCAGACAGTACTGGAGTAGATCTGAACCATTGCGACCAGCAATTACAGCCGTCTTAGAGGAAATCTGATATGATGTGCTCAGCTCACTGATAAGACCTGCCAAGTATCCCATCAGTCTTCAATTAATCATTTTGGCTGAGAGCATTTAGCTGCTAAAGGACAATTTTACAAGTCTAATTAAAAAAATTGTTAAAGTCGGGGATTTGGGCTGTTAACATTTAATTGTTTATCACTAAAGCTGTGCTAAATATGTGCTGCTGGCCTGTTTAAAGATGAGATGTGATTTCCCATGGGTTTTCCTGACCACAGGCCTTTGGTATGATGTGTGAACCTCTGCACTCCTCCCACATTAGATTGTGGATGGCTGGTGGATGATTAAAGCCAAAGTGAGGACTGAGGCATCCTTGCAAGAGGATTCACAGTAAGGTTAAAATCAACCGGGTGAAAGTGAGGGTAACCCAAACAGGAGAAAAGGCTCCAGAGATAGCTTCATCCCCAGATCGACGGTAGAGACCAATGCGATGTGCAGAGGAGGAGGCTGAAGGATTTGCGATCATCTCCAGCCAGACGTACTGAGCGGCTGAACCCCTTCCGCCTGAAATCCTCAGCACCACAGGCACCAGTTTTCAGCCAATTCAATTCACCCTGCGTAAAATGTCTTGAGTACATTGATTGCTAATCTCTGCAGTTTGATAGAGATTACTGTACTCTACAGTTTGAAAGAGATTGCAGTCTGACATCACTGCACTCAATGAGGTTTGATCGAAATTACTGTACTCTAATGTGATAGAGATTGATGTACAGCACCCTGTGGTTTAATGGAGATTGCTATATAGTCTAAAGTTATGATACTTTGAGAATTAATGCTGCACTCTGCAAATGGATGGGGATTATATTTAGATTACTGTGCTCAGTGGGTCTGCTACAGTTTGCTGTATTCGGGTTTTCAGAGATCACTGTACCCTGTGGTTGGATAGAGATTTTGCGTCCAACAGTTCAATAGAGATAACTGCATGCCACAGTTTAACAGAGATTGCTATATCTATTGTTTAATCAAGATTGATGCTCTCTACAGATGAATGGGGATTTCTGTGCTCTACAGTTTAACAGTGATTACTATATGCTTCAGTCAAACTGAGATTGCTGTACTCAACAATTTAACAGATCGCTGTACCCTTCAGTTTATTGGAGATTACTGTATTATGCAGTATTATGTATTCAACAATGTAACTGAAATTAATGTTCAATACAGTATAACAGACTTGGCTGTACTCTACAATGTAACTGAAATTAATTTACAATAACAGAAGTTGCTGACCCCTAAAATTTAACAGGTTAATATATCCTATTGTTTGACTACTCTATAATTTAACAAACATTATTGTGCTCTACAGTTTAGCAGATATTGCTGCACCCTACAGATCAGTTGGGATTGTTCTACATTACAGTTCAACATAGATTACCTAACACTACAATTTAATAGAGATTAACAGATTATTGTACCAACAACCAATTGAGATGACTTGCATAGTGATGAATTTAGAGAGCTACAGAGAGAGGGATAGAGCATGGGACTAGCTGGGCAGCTCTTTAAGAAGCCAGTACACACATGATGCACTGAATGGCCTCCTTCTGAATTATAAAACTGTATGATTCTATGACCATACTTTATGTTGAACATGGATTATTTCTACTCTGCAGTTTAATACAGTTTGCCACCCCAAAGATTTAATAGTGATTATTTTATTGTACAGAAATTTAACAGAAATTATATATATTGTATATCAAAGATTATTGTACAATACAATTTAACAGAGTTTACTATACCCTACAATTTAATAGATTATTACATCTGATGATCAATAGAGATGACTGTGCTCTGCATCTAACATAGTTTACTGTGCTCTACGGTTTAATTGTGATTCCTGTATTCCAAGGTTTAATCGAGATTAATGTACCCTACAGTTAACACAGGTTACTAAACTTTACAGTTTACCAGAGATTGCTGCACTTTACAGTTTAATGGAGATTACTGTACCCTACAGTGTAACGGATTGTTGTATTGTATAATCAATAGAAATGACTGTGTTCTACAGTTTAACAGGATATTGTACACTACAGGTTGATAGAAATTACTGTACCCTACTGTAAAGATTATATTAATTTAATTTCTATGTTTTCGATTGTTTTTTAAAGCTAGTGACTGTAGAAGGGGTTCCTGCACTTTGGAAAAACAAGTTACCAAATCTCATTGTTTGTGATGTTTACACTGCTGCTTTATTCCAGCAGTGGGAAGGTTGTTTGTTGACAGTACAACACTAGGGTGTGTGCAGGGTGGGATTTGGCCACCAACAGGGACCTGATTGATTTAACTGTGATCAATCATAGGTGTCAAAGATCATCAGCCAGACAGCAAATCTCTGATTAGCTTCTCCTTTTTGAGTGTGAATGTAATCTCTCTCTCCCCCTCCCTCCCTCTCTTCGTTCCTCCCCCTCCCCTCTCTCTCTCTCTCTCTGAGCAGTAAAAGTCTCTGAAATTCAAAAGACCATAAGACATTGGAGCAGAATTAGGCCATTTGGCCCATTGAGTCTGCTCCATCATTCGATCATGGCTGATATGTTTCTCAACCCCATTCTCCTGCCTTCTCCCTGTAACCCTTGATCCCCTTACTAGTCACAAGCCCACCTATCTCTGTCTTAAAGATGGTCAATGACTTGGCCTTCTGCGGCAATGCGTTCCACAGGTTCCCCACCCTCTGGCTGAGAAATTCCTCCTCATCTCAGTTCCAAAGGGTCATCCCTTCACTCTGAGGCTCTCCTACTAGTGGAAACATCCTCTCCACATCCACTGTATCCAGGCCTCTCAATCTTCTGTAAGTTTCAATCAGATCGCCCCTCATCCATCTAAACTCCAATGAGTACAGACCCACAGTCCTTAACTGCCCCTCATATGGCAAGCCCTTCATCCCCAGGATCATTCTTGTGAACCTCCTCTGGACCCCGTCCAATGCCGTCACAAACCTCCTAAGATACGGGGTCCAAAACTGCCCTAATATTCCAAATGCGGTCTGACTGTTATATCACTGCTCTTGATGTCTAGCCCTCTTGAAATGAATTCTAACATTGTATTTGCCTTCCTAACTGCCAACTGAACCTACACGTTAACCTTAAGAGAATCCTGAGCTAGGACACATAAGTTCCTTTGTGCTTCAGATTTCTGAAGCCTTTCTCCATTTGGAAAATAGTCTACACCCCTATTCTTCCTACCAAAGTGCAGAAACTACACTTTTCCACATTGCATTCCATCTGCCACTTCTTTGCCTACTCTCCTAACCTTCTGCAGCCTTCCCACATCCTCAACACTACCTGTCCCTCCACTTATCTTTGTGTCATCTGCAAACTTAGCAACTTAGTTCCTTCATCCAGATCATATAATGTGAATACTTGTGGTCCCAACACTGGCCCCTGCGGAACTCCATCTGCTATCCTGAAAAAGACCTTTCATCCCCACTGTCTGCCTTCTGTCAGTCAGCCAATTTCCCCCACCCATGCTAAAGCCTTGCCCCTAATACCATTGGGTCTTATCTTCTTTAGCAGCCTCCTATATGGCAAATCCAAATAAATAACATCCACCTGCTCTCCTTTGTCAGATTTGTTTGTTACCTCCTCAACTTGACAAGCTCAAGGGCTAAGGGTCCATTAGAATTACTCCTGGATCCCTTGTTCATAGTTCACACCCTCCTGTCACTGATCACCGACTGAATTAAAGGTGGTTAATCTAAGGGGTGTGACAGCCCGTTGACACATAGCGTCCAGGTAAATCTCCCCCTCCCTGATGTATCACCATGTTTGAAGCTAAGACTCCAGCTCATCAGCTCTGAGCTGGAGTTCCTCAAGGAACTAACACTTGCTACAGATGTGGTCACTATGAACCACAGTGGGGTCCAGGAGCTCCTATACCATCTAGCTGCAACACATCTCCTGGCCCCTCATTTACATAGTCCTTAATTTGTTTCATTTTAAAATTTCCTACTGTCTTTTAACTTATAGCTGATAGATGTTTCTTCTGTGACCTAACTTTCTGAAAGCAACCTGTAATGGATAGTCAAAATCGTTAATATCACCAACCAATTAACTTACAGTTTTCCTGTGATGTCATTCCTTATTTTGTGCTGGGGTCTTGATCCTGGGCTTCAATTTATCCTGTTAACAAGACCTTACAAACTGTGAGCTACAAATGCAAGCCAAAAGGACCTCTCCCCCTTCGCACTGAATTCCCACACTGTCATTGAGTATATGTAAGGCTGAGATAGATAGGTTCTTGAGTATCAAGGGTTACGGGAAGAAAGCAGGAGAATGGTGTTAAGAAACTTATCAGGGAGAGAGTGAGGACTGCAGATGCTGGAGATCAGAGTCGAAGAATGTGGTGCTGGAAAAGCACAGCAGGTCAGGCAGCATTTGAGGGGCAGGGGAATCGATGTTTTGAGCATAAGGTCTTCATCAGGAATGATCAACTTTTCCAGCACCACACTCTTCGATTGAGAAACTTATCAACCATGATTGAATGGCGGAGCAGATTTGTTGGGCTGAATGGCCTAATTTCTGCTTCTATGTCTTATAGTCTTAAGCCTCTAAAGTCACTAAGGCTCTCCTTCCCAACAGTGTGAAGTTTACTGAAGCCTGAGGGAAGGCAGATAGTTCCTCACACCAATTGCTGAAAGCTGTTGCCTTTAAGCAGTAACGGAGAAAGTTTGTAGTTAGTGCACCAATTGCCCTGTGTCTCCTGTGAAAAGTGAAGAACCAGAAAGTACTGGTGAGCAAAAGGAACATCTCATCGAACCTTGTGGGCTGGTGCTATTGAACTGTGTTTCCCAGGTTATTTTCGCACCTTCTATTAAAAACAAACAATGTTTTGTACAGTATGTGTTTGGAGAAGTTTTACAAAGCTCTTAGAGGTTTAATCAGTAGAACTAGATGTTGATAGTTCATAGATGTTTACTTCAAATGATTAGAATGTATTTATTTGTGGTTATCAGTTGTTCTTGTTAAATACAGGAAGCTGGTTAGTGTTTTCTGTTAGTTGGTTTCATCAAACAGGTTAATCAAGGACCTATTGTACTCTGATCAAAACATGAATTTTTGGGGTGACTCCGGGAGGAGTGGGCCTTGAGACTTAGCTCAGTGCCGGTTCCCTGGATGCTGCCTGACCTGCTGTGCTGTTCCAGCAATAAAGTTTCAACTTAGCTCACTTTTCCAAGTAGGCCGGAACAATACAGTTTACAAAGATTATTGTTCCCACAACAATAGGGGTGACGGTATTCTGTAGTTTAAAAAATGTTACTGTGTTCTTCAATTTAACAGTTTAACAATCAGTAGCGATAATTGTACTGTACAGTTCAACAGATTGTTGTATTCTGGTTTAACTGAGGTGACTATAAAGGATAGTTTAACCGATTTCTGTACCCTGCAATTTAACAGAGATTGTTGTACACTATTTTCTCAGAGATTACTGGACTCTTCAGTTTAATGCAGGTTAATGTACTCTGTGGTTTAACAAAGATTTCTGTATCCGAGACAAAGATAGAAACTGCTGGAAAAGCTCATAAGGTCTAGCAGCATCTCCGGACAAAAATCAATTGTGAGGAAGGGTCCCTCGCCCTGAACTGTTAAGTCTGATTTCTCTCGACAGTGCTGCCAGACCTACTCAGCTGTTCCAGCAATTTCTACCATTTTGTTTCTGATTTACAGCATCTGCAGTTCTTTCAGTTTTTATTGACTGTACTTGACATCAGGTTGGGTTTTGTAGTCCGAGATTTCTGTAATCAATGTGGTCTGGCCAAAACTGCTGTGGTCCCAGGCCTTTGTTAGTCTTTGCAAATCTGACTGCAGTGTACTCTGTTCATTCTGATACAGCTTCCTGTTGTGAAACTGGTCAATTAGCTTTGCTCCCAGCTGGTGATGATACAGTATTCCTCCTGAGACCATTCGCGGCAATGTTATTTTTACCTAAATTCATTGCAACCTGTTATTCCCAGCTAATATTGTGCTTGGCTGCTCTGAAACAGATGTGAATGAGGTTTCATTCCACTAATCTATCGTCTGATTGACTTAATCAAAATCGGGCTGGTTGATATCTGCTCTTCACCCATTCAGTGGCTCGTTCCTTGCATGAGGAACAGCACGCATAATGATCTTTGAAGCAGACTTACCTCTGATAATTCATTCTTCAATGATGTTACGGGGGGGGTATGCATGTAGAATCATACATCACCCTGCAAATGCAACATTATCTCCGCCAGATGAGATCAATGGATTCTGCCACTACACAGAAGATATTTGGAGAATAATTACAGGTTTTCGGGTTTTTAATCCCAGTTTTGAGTTTATTCTCCGTTCCAATTCTCTGACACCACATTTCCCAATTCTCATCTCTGTTCTTCATAAAATTAGAATTACAGAATGAGAGGAGTGAAGTGGGCCACTGAGAAGAGAGAGTTTGGGGGCAGAGTGGGGAGTGTGAGAGGGGAAACTGGGAGTAGAGTGGAGAGTGTGAGAGGGGAAACTGGGAGCAGAGTGGAGAGTGTGAGAGGGGAAACTGGGAGTAGAGTGGAGAGCGTGAGAGGGGAAACTGGGAGTAGAGTGGAGAGTGTGAGAGGGGAAACTGGGAGCAGAGTGGAGAGTGTGAGAGGGGAAACTGGGAGCAGAGTGGAGAGTGTGAGAGGGGAAACTGGGAGTACAGTGGAGAGTGTGAGAGGGGAAACTGGGAGTACAGTGGAGAGTGTGAGAGGGGAAACTGGGAGTACAGTGGAGAGTGTGAGAGGGGAAACTGGGAGTACAGTGGAGAGTGTGAGAGGGGAAACTGGGAGTACAGTGGAGAGTGTGAGAGGGGAAACTGGGAGTACAGTGGAGAGTGTGAGAGGGGAAACTGGGAGTACAGTGGAGAGTGTGAGACGGGAAACTGGGAGCAGAGTGGAGAGTGTGAGAGGGGAAACTGGGAGTACAGTGGAGAGTGTGAGAGGGGAAACTGGGAGTACAGTGGAGAGTGTGAGAGGGGAAACTGGGAGTACAGTGGAGAGTGTGAGAGGGGAAACTGGGAGTACAGTGGAGAGTGTGAGAGGGGAAACTGGGAGTACAGTGGAGAGTGTGAGAGGGGAAACTGGGAGCAGAGTGGGGAGTGTGAGAGGGGAAACTGGGAGCAGAGTGGGGAATGTGAGAGGGGAAACTGGGAGCAGAGTAAAGAGTATGAAAGAGCAAATTGGGAGCAGAGTGGAACTGTATAATTGTGGAATTGAAAGTCAACGGTAGCGATTTATAAGGAAAAACTAGGAGTGAAGTGGAGTCGTGAGAGAGCAAGCACTGGGAGCAGAGTGGAGCTGTGTAAAAGGGCAAACTGGGAGTGGGATGGAGCTCTGTTGGAGGGACTGTCTTTTTGATAATTAGAATCAGAATCCCTGCAATGTGGAAACAGGCCCTTCGGCCCAACAAGTCCACTCCGACTCTCCGAAGAGAATCTGACCCAAACCCTATCCCCATTACTCTACAGCATAGAACAGTACAGCACAGAACGGGATCTTCGGCCCTCGATGTTGTGTCGATCTGTGAACTAATCTAAGCTCATCCCCCTACACTATCCCACCATCATCCATGTGCTTATCCAAGGATTGTTTAAATCTGAGTTATCTAAATTAGCAGGCAGAGCATTCCCTGCCCTTACCACTCTCTGATTAAAGAGCTGCGTCTGACATCTATATTAAATCTATCACCCATTTACCCCTGACTAATACGCCTAACCTA
>NC_057723.1:7507199-7585198 GCF_004010195.1 Chiloscyllium plagiosum
TCCATCTGCCACTTCTCAGCCCATTGGCCCATCTGATCAATATCCTGTTGTAATCTGAGGTAACCCTCTTCGCTATCCACTATACCTCCAATTTTGGTGTCATCTGCAAATTTACTAACTGTACCTCTTATGCTCGCATCCAAATCATTTATGTAAATGACAAAAAGTAGAGGACCCAGCACCGATCCTTGTGGCACCCCACTGGTCACAGGCCTCCAGTCTGAAAAACAACCCTCTACCACCACCCTCTGTCTTCTACCTTTGAGCCAGTTCTGTATCCAAATGGCTAGTTCTCCCTGTATTCCGTGAGATCTAACCTGGCTAATTAGTTTCCATGGGGAACCTTGTTGAACACCTTACTGAAGTCCATATTGATCACATCTACTGCTCTGCCCTCATCAATCCTCTTTGTTACTTCCCTGAAGCTGGAATTGAACCCAGGTCCCTGGTGCTGTGAGGCAGCAGTGCTAACACTGAGCCACTGTGCTGCCCCGTTTGAGGTGAAGGGAGAGAGATCTAAAAGGGATCTGAGGGGAAACTTTGTTCGCACAGAGAGTGGTGTGCGTGTGGAATGAGCTGCCAGAGGAAGTGATAGAGGTGGATGCAATTGCAATATTTAAAAGACATTTGGGCAGGAACATGAATAGGTTAATGGACCAAATGCAGCAGATCAAAGTAGTTGAGTTTTGGATACCTGGTCAGCGAATGAGTTAGACCAGATGGTCTGTTTCCATGTTTTTTTAGATTAGATTACAGTGTGGAAACAGGCCCTTCGGCCCAACAAGTCCACACTGAGCCGCCGAAGCGCAACCCACCCATACCCCTACATTTACCCCTTACTTAACACTACGGGCACAATCTGCTGGAAGAAAGGTCAATCATAGTGTCCTCCTCCAAACCAACATGCCCAATATCAAGGTACTAATCACTCAAAACTATCTCCACTGGGCAAGATGTGTGGTTCTGGAAAGTTGGTATCAGTAGAGACAATGTGAGCCTATTTTAAATTCCTGCTGGCAGTGACAATTTAAGTGGAACCTTTGCAAATGAAAGAGAATTGGGAAAAAGAGTTGAGTGGAAGGAATTGTAAAATAATTAGTAAATCTACGGCCTGCATTGAGATTTATCCAAACATACAGGTCGATCACAATGTAAATATATATTATCCTGAAAAGCAAAAAGATATTTCTGGAGTGAAGCCATTATCATCTGGAGAAATATTCAGGGTTAAGGTTAGAATTTAAGCAGAACCAGTTAAAAAAGTTTCTTCACACAAAAAGATGTTGAGACGTTGAGTACACTTTTTAAGAAGGTTAGAAATGCAAATAAAAACTGTAATGGAGCTCAGAAGGGAGGTAGGGAATTGGTGAAAATGGAAGGAGGCTAGAGTATGTTGGGAAGAAGATAAGGAGATAAAATTTAAAAATTAAAACATGCCACGGTTATCAAAATGACAGAACTAGGTCAAAAGGTTTACACCTGCTCTTTCGAGGCTGTGCCAATGGTACACATCCATATCTCAATTTAGAATTAATGCAGCACCAGCCATTGATCCAGTCGGAAATCTCGGGGAGAATTTACGTCTTCATTCTACATGGTATTAATTTTTAATTACCTAGTGTTTTAACAACATTTCTTTAGGTCTAAAGCCACTGATGGAAGAGTTGAAAAGCCATAGATCTTTCAGAGGGAATGGAGAAGAGAAAGCAAACAGAGCTTTAAATCAGGATTTGCAAACCTACATTTTTTTAAAAACATATCTTCCTCCATGTCGATTTCATCTCCTCACTTGGAGACCTGAATGGCTTGCTAGATTACAGCTCCACAGGCAGAGTTGACCTACCCATTCTCTGGGTGTGATATCACACATACTGTGGGCTGGAAATTAATGCATTCCAGTTCCTGACACTCAAACCCATGCTGCGTCCCTGTCCTGCTGCCATTTCTTTTTAAATTTAAATGGTCTCATTGACCTGGAGGTGAAGTCTGCAACAAATTCAGATGCCAAGAGCACCTCAGGAATTGAGAATCATCTGCCCAGTACCTGCAGCAAAGGCAGATGTCGGCCATTTTGGGCACCGCTACTTCCTTGGGAGTTAGAGGAGGCAGCTGCTCAAAAGGTCACGGGTAACAAGGTTTGGTGCAGTCCTTTTCCAGCACTCACGGGTGCCTCAGATTTCAACTCAGACCAAATACTGTGAAAATGACCAGGTCCCTGCAGTAAATATCTTCGAGGAGAAAGTGAGGGCTGCAGATGCTGGAGATCAGAGCTGAAAATGTGTTGCTGGAAAAGCACAGCAGGTCAGGCAGCATCCAAGGAACAGGAGAATCGACGTTTCGGGCATAAGCCTGAAGAAGGGCTTATGCCCGAAACGTCGATTCTCCTGTTCCTTGGATGCTGCCTGACCTGCTGCGCTTTTCCAGCAACACATTTTCAGCCCTGCAGTAAATATGACAGCTTTGGACAAGTGATTCAAGCAGACAGCTCATTGTCACCTTCTTGAGTATAATTAGGGATGGGCAATAAATGCACTGGCACCCACATCCATAAACGATTTTTATAAAAAGCATTGAGATGCTATGGATTTAAAATACCTTTAAAGCATTAAGAATAAATAGACCTACCAATATAAAACAGATGGGGATATAACACTTCCACAAAAGATACAATATCAGAGATGTCCGATCCCTTGTTTTCTATGGCCCATCTTGGAGAAGCTAATTCCAAAGATACAGAATGCCCAAATCCTTTGAATGAACAGTTGGAAATACACAGACACACACATCCCACACATGGAATTTAAATAGACCTTTAAACACAAATAGTAAAAAATATTCTTTATAATGTTTAACCATAGTGTGTTGACTTTTCTGATGCCCAGTCCGGCAGATACTGCGCACGTTACCTTCTGGTGTCTCAGCATCAGCTTTGACAGTCAGAGTGGGTATATGCAAGTTGCTGTTATTATTGTTTTAGCCATAATTAGGCCATTCAGCCCATCAGGGCTGCTCCTTTTGACCATGGCTGATATCCCATTCTCCTGTAGGCTCTGCAGAACCAACATTCCCTGTTGTTCTTCTCTGACCAACGAGCCACCAATCAGCAGCGTTCCTTGAGCTGACATCACTATTATAGGGAGGTTAATATAAATTTTTAAAACTGTGTATATTTCACATTTTTTTAATCGACTGTCAAGATTAGAACCTTTGTGTTACTGAACCTTGCTATTTAATTATAACCTTATCCCCTAGACCTGATTAGTTAATTAATTAACACTGACTTCAATTATATAATAAATTATCACATTGGCATAAGTTTTTGTACAAATTAATTCATTTGGTCTTACCTAAGGTTGAGTAA
The DNA here is from genome assembly GCF_004010195.1 of Chiloscyllium plagiosum. Taxonomy (NCBI): domain Eukaryota; kingdom Metazoa; phylum Chordata; class Chondrichthyes; order Orectolobiformes; family Hemiscylliidae; genus Chiloscyllium; species Chiloscyllium plagiosum. The sequence continues at coordinate 7,510,561 of NC_057723.1, forward strand.
TTTAAATTAAATTAAAACTAAATTAGAATTCACCATGCTGTGCGATTCCACTTCTCATTTTCTTTCCTTCCTTTGATTTGTATCCATAATGGGGCACCACGGTGGCTCAGTCAGCACTACTGCCTCACAGCACCAGGGACCTGGGTTCGATTCCAACCTCGTCTGTGTGGAGTTTGCACATTCTCCCTGTGTCTGCTTGGGTTTCCTCCCACAATCCAAAGGTATGCAGATTAGGTCAATTGGCCACGCTAAATTGCCCATAGGGACGTGTAAGTTAAGTGCATTAGTCAGGGGCAAATATAGGATAGGGGAATGGGTCTGGATGGGTCACTCTTCAGAGGGTCAGCATCGACTTGTTGGGCCGAAGGGCCTGCTTCCAAGCTGTAGGGATTCTAATTCTAGTTTTAAGCTCCGTACCCTGGTAGTTTTGAATTCGAGGAGAAAGTGAGGATTGCAGGTACTGGAGATCAGAGTTGACAGTGTGGTGCTGGAAAAGCACAGCAGGGCAGGCCAGTTGACGTTTCGGGCAAAAGCCCTTCATTCCGATACATGCCCGATACATCAATTCTCTGCTCCTTGGATGCTGCCTGACTTGCTGTGCTTTTCCAGCACCACACTCTCGAGTTTTGAACTCTAGGTTTGAACTGGTGAAAAGACTTTTGCTATTCCCTTTATTTATGCCTCTCATGATTTTGTAAACCTCTATAAGGTCACCCCTCAACCTCCCTCAAGTCCCAGCCTATCCTGTCTCTCCTTACAACTCAAACCCTCTAGTCCCAGCAACATCCTTGTAACTGTTTTCTGCACCCTTTCTAGTTTAACAACATCCTTTCTGTATTCCAGAAATGGCTCTATAACTGAGGTTTCTGATGCAGCTTGTCCACATGGCAAGAATGCCTGACAATAGACTGCCAACTCTGCTCCGAACTTGGCCGGAGTGGGAGATTCCCAGGAGGAAACACTTTCAGGACGTTCTCAAAACGTCATTGAGGAAGTCAAACATCCTCGTCGACTCATGACTTGTGACTGACTGAAACGGGCAAGGATCATTCAGGAATGAAGGCAATGAGTACATCAGGAGACTTTATTGGGATGGTGCAGAGGGGAATTCAGGCGTTGGAGAGAACGCATTGACACTCCAATCAACCCATCTTCCTAACCCTTCAAAACACCGTCTGCCCCAGATACGGTAGAGTCTGCATATTGAACTCATCAGCCGCCTCAAAATCCATTGAGTCACTCTCAATCCCAAGGGAGTGCCAAAGAGAAAGAAGGGACACATCTAACTCAATTCTTCCATAGTGATATTGGCAGATCCTCCTTACCTTCCCTTTCTAGTGAACACCTGAGTTCAAAACCATTTGGCCCACTGAGCCTGCTCGTCCATTCAGTGACCTTCTCTTCCCATTGACTGAGGTCGATTCTGCAATTGGAAACCTGAATGAGACAGATTCGCGGTGTTTCAGGGAATTGTAGATATTTGGCCCCAGGGTAGTCCACCATTGGAATGTGGAAAAACCTTTCACTGGGAGAAGGAATTTTATTTGACCGTTTTCTGTTTATACCACAGTTTCTGCAAGACTGGCTGAGTATTTTCACATTTTTCTGTTTGCATTCGGAATTTTTTCCACCATACTCCAAACAATTGGGCCAACCAGTGCTACAGATGTTCCACACTATACAGACATTTGGAAACTGGGAATTCCTGAAGTTTGTGTTTTTTTAATTCACCCGTAGGACATGGGTATCACTGGTTGGCCAGCATTTATTGCCCATTCCTAACTCCCCTTGAACTGAGTGCTTATTTCAGAAAGCGGTCAACCCCGTTGCTGTGGGTCTGGAGTCACATGTAAGTCAGACCAGGAGAGAATAGCAGATTTCTTTTCTAAAGGACATTCGTGAGCCAGATGGGTTTTTCCAAAAATGGTTTCATAGTCATTAGTACATTCTTAATTACAGGTTTTATTGATTCAATTCAAATTGCACCATCTGTCATGATGGGATTCAAACCCAGGTCCCTGGGACATCAGCTAGGTCTCTGGATTAATATTCTTGTGAGAATACCACTAGGCCATCATCTCCCCCCATAACCTCCATCACATCTTGCAAATGTTTGAGCTCCCAATCATATAACATTGCTGCTTATGTTGTACAATGGTGCAATGTCATTAATTTTGGTTATGCAACTCCTACCAAAGAGACTCTACACTCACAATCCACACTGACTCTTTCTAATGAGGGACCGATGAGGTCGTTCCAAACCTGAAGGTGACATCTTTCAGGCGAGATGTTTACCCAAGCTCCCGCTGTCTCTTTGAGGTGAACATGCAAGGTTTCGAAGCTGAGGAGTGTTCTTTGGTATGCTGGTCCGAGAGTTATCTCTCAGTCCGTAGCCCAGAAACGGATCATCTTCTCAAACTAATTGTCTGTGGAATCTTGCTGAGTTCAGATTACCTCTCCTACACATGACATCCCGACAGTGTCAATGCTTCGGAAGTATTTCATTTCCTGTAAAGTACTTTGTGACATTCGGAGGTCATGAAAAGGGTTTTGGAAATGTTAATTGTTTTTTTCCAAAAACATTGAAATGCACAATACCCATACTTTACAGCTTTATGACTCTATATGCCAAACACATGACTGACTGAGTGACAATTTATTCAGGTTCCCTCCTGGGTCCTCCTCACAGAGACCTGGATACCTAGTGTTGGTCAGTGAACAAATCTGTGTGTTTAGAATGCCAATAACAAATTGCATAGAGTTGGCTACTTGTTGGACATTAATCCCATTGAAATTGAAGCTATTCCATTTTAAGATTCCAGCTGTTTACTGCACAAAGCAACATGATATACTTCCATTTCTAAGAAAACTGTGATGATTGGCTTGCAGAGTAGACTGTAATGTAAAATAGATTGTAATGTGGCGTGAAATGAACTGTAATGAGTGAGAGTGTAATTGTGAAATAGACTGTAGTGGGAGATAGACTGTGATGTAGTAATGGGAGAGGTGGGTTGAAGGCTATCACTGGCCAGTGCCCTTTTATTGGTTTATTCTCTCACAGGCTATGGATGTTGCTGGCAAGGTCAACATTTAATATACATTCCAGATTACATTGAGAAGATGGAAGTGAGCCATTTTCTTGCACTGCAGCAGCCCTGAGTGGTGTAGGAATACCCGCTGTACTGGGAGGAAGTTTCAGGCTTTGACTTAATGACAGGAATGGCAATATTGTACCAAGTCAGAATGGTGAGTGACCCAAGGAGAAACTTGCAGGTGGTGGCCATGTTGTGGAGGAGCCGGTGTTAATGAACCACCTGATGAAGGAGCAGTGCTCCAAAAGCTAGTGCTTCCAAATAAACCTGTTGGACTATAACCTGGTGTTGTGTGATTTTGAACTTTGTACACTCCAGTCCAACACCGGCATCTCCAAATAGTGGTGTTTTTATGCACCTGAGATTGTTTAGACAGTAGAGTTGTTGGAGCTGCACTCATCCAGGCAACTGGGGAATATTTCATCACGTGTGGGCGGCACGGTGGCACAGTGGTTAGCACTGCTGCCTTACAGCGCCAGAGACCTGGGTTCAACTCCCGCCTCAGGCGACTGATTGTCTGGAGTTTGTATGTTCTCCCCGTGTCTGCGTGGGTTTCCTCCGGGTGCTCCGGTTTCCTCCCACAGTCCAAAGATGTGCAGCTCAGGTGAATTGGCCATGCTAAATTGCCCGTAGTGTTAGGCGAAGGGGTAAATGTAGAGGTATGGGTGGGTTGCGCTTCGGTGGGTTGGTGTGGACTTGTTGGGCCGAAGGGCCTGTTTCCACACTGTAAGTAATTCCTAACTTCTGCCCTGTAAATGGGAGTCAGGAAATAAGTGCAGAATTCCAAGTCTCTGATCTGTTTTTTTTCATGCCCAAAATATTTACATGGCTGGTCTATTTCAGTTTCTGGTCAATGATAAACTGTCAGGTTGTAGAAATTGAGGGATTCAGTGATAATAACACCATCAGGTTGTAACACATCTGAACAGGTTGGTTGTAGATATTTCTGCTGCTGGCTATTTGTGAGCACTGTATAACCTGACCACTGAGAGCTTGTACCAGAATATCAGTAGATGGTGTAAATGTAAATATTTGCCTTCAGGAGCTGAGAGAACAGTGTAGATTTTAAGCGTTTTCTTTAAGTTTGTATGCATTGCAAATAGCCGAGCAATGCTGCATGCTAACTGCGTGCAGGATGCCTTCTTGCAAATCTTCACAGCAGGAATGTCAGCCTGTGTGAAGGAGATGCAGAGCTGAAAATGTGTTGCTGGAAAAGTGCAGCATCAAGGAGCAGGAGAATTGACGTTTCAGGCATAAGCCCTTTTTCAAGAATGAAGAAGGGCTTATGCCCGAAACGTCGATTCTCCTGCTCCTTGGATGCTGCCTGACCTGCTGCGCTTTTCCAGCAACACATTTTCAGCTCTGCATCTCCAGCATCTGCAATCCTCACTTTCTCCTGGAAGGAGATGCATCCTTCCCCCAGGTTAACAGAATCTGGCTCTTACCTCAATGTGCACAATAATAATTATTAAATCCAGCCATTACTCCCCATCTTTGAGCTGAAGGCCAAGATTTCATATTGTACGGGATGCAATGCTGTTGTGAACTATGAGTTAACCATGTCCACCAGAGAATATTGGAAATTGCTCAGTGTGTAATTGTGCCTCTGAGCTACCATCATTCTGCAGGAATGTTTAGCTCTCTCATCTCTTTTATTTAATAAAAGAATAGGCTGGAATGTTTATCTGTCCTCTGCTGCTTAACACTTTGACATTGATTCAAGTTATGTGCTATGTTTGATCTGAGGGTTTTGACTTAATTTCATTTTATATGCCATTGTACTCTCAAATTTGTTTCAAATAGAGTGACTGACGGTTTGGTGAGAGAATTCCACCTCGCCCTATGCTCCGTACAATGAGAGTCACAGGCTGTGGTGAATGGAGCAGTGTAACTACTGGGTATGGGCTTTGGAATACAGCCATTACTTGCACAGAAGCTCCTCTCTAATTGTAAATAATAGACGCATTTTATCTTTAGGAGGATTTTAGATACAAGGAAAGATTAGAGAGATTGGGCTTAGTCTCCTTGGAGGAGAGTAGATTAAGAGATGATCATACTGAGGTGTTCAAAATTATGAACAATCTTGACAGCATAAAGAAGGATATTGTGTTTTCCCGAGTCGATATATCAGTAACTAGGGGTCACAATTTCAAGATGGTCAGCAAGACAGCTAGGAGTGAGGTGAAAATAAACTTCTTTACTCCGAGAGTTGTTGGAATTTGGGATGCGCTGCCTGAGAGTGGGAGAGGTGGATTCCATGGTGGGGGGGGGGTTCCAAAAAAGAGTTGGATATATATTTGAAAGCGATGAATTTAAAGAGTTACACAGATAGGGCTGGAGAGTGGGACTGACTGGGTAGCTCTTTCAGGAGCTAGTTCAGGGACGATGGGTTGAATGGCCTCGCTCTGTACCCACTACCCAGGTCGTACCCACTACCTGTGTCCAACTATCACTGCCACACCATTCTGCTACTCTCCCTTTGCCAACCCCCCCCGTCCTCCCACCTTTATCTGTAGCTGCCCCTATCCCCACATCTAGACCTGAAGCAAGGTTGACTTGCTATGTTCTTCCAGCCTTCTATTTGTCTACTCATTCTGCACTGTAGAATTCTATTTCTATGACTCTATCTTATTGAAATGTACTTTACCATTTTAAAATTCCTCACTGTGTTACTAGAACTGAGAAGTTTGGTGTTACTTGCTTTCTAACACATTCTGTATTCTATCAGTTATTTCAGTTGGGGAGCTGGTTAGTACGGTTGGCTTAAGGATTTGTGCACGGTTCAGAATATCACCAATGACACAGGTCTGATTCCTAGCCTGGGACCCACAGTCGCCAGTCACCACCGACCAGGCTGCCAGGAAAGATGGTTCAGTGTGAAACATTAGCTGGTGATTGAGTCAAGCAGCTGTCTTCAGGACACACACAGAATGGAATGATGGCTTTGCGTTTAGAATCATACATCAAGTCTGTACTGCCAGAAATATACTCCTTCCTATTCTAGTCCCACTTTCCCACACCAGGCCCAGAGCCTTGTATGTTATGACCCTCCAAGGGCACATCCAAGTACTTGTTTAAAAATTGAGAGGTCTCCTGCCTCATCTATCCTCCTAGGAGAATGTAGGCATCACTGCCAGGCTGGCATTTATTACCCATCCCTAATTGCCCGAGGGTAGTTAAGAGTCAACCACATTGCTATGAGGTAAAAGAGTCTAGATTAGAGTGGTGCTGGAAAAGCACAGCAGGTCAGGCAGCATCTGAGGAGCAGGAAAATCGACGTTTCGGGCAAAAGCCCTTGTCTGCTATGAGTCTGGAGTCACGTGTTTTCCAGACCATAAGGTCAGCAGATTTCTTTCCCAGATGGGTTTTTCCTGATAATCAACAACAGTTTCATGGTCATCATTAGACTAAAATCCCAGGATTTTATTGAATTTAAATTCCACATCCTGCCATGGCAGGATACAAACTAACAATACACCACCAGGCCATCACTTCCCTCGGATTCCATTCAGTGCAACTGCCTCTCCCTGAGCTTCCATTTGGGGGTGCAGCAGGGGCACCCCAGGGGTGAGTGTGTTTGAGTGATTCCTAGATCACCTCAGCCTTCCTACAGTGCATTGGACCTCCCATTCTTTGGAAAGATGGATTGCCAATAGGAGGGCTGATAGCTCAACACTGCCACTGGGAACAGTGGACACTACTGGGACTGCATGCTCACTGAAAGCACTCACATTCTCACTCTACCAACCAGATGAATGTGGGTTGGCCAAGTGTGAACGGTCTTAGTTTACTCCTGAGGAAGGGGAGAAAGCTGGCTATGAATGGTAAAATGCTATGGCGATTGGAAGATGACAGATACGTCCCTCCCTGCCCATCCCTGGAAAAGCTTAACCAATCAAGCACAGTGAACATAGATCAGTTACCAGACTCAGGAAATCCCAGAACAATTGAATACGACATTATGGATCTGGATTCCTGCATTTCACACATTCGGGAAGTTGGTCTTGGCAGAGAAATTTGTGCAGTCATTTCAGGAAAACCTCAGGCCCTGTTGTGTATTTTATTGACTTCATCTTGTTTAAGATAAATTAAGACTGTTTTTGAAATTCATTACCTTCACTTTAACCTTCCCTAAATTCTCCGCATGGCATGCACATTCAGTAGCACCGTGATTTCTACTTGCCATCTTTTCTTCCAGATGGAGGGTGGTGCTGTTCTACAGCTGGATAATAGAGATTGCATTAACACTGATGTCACTCTCCATGTGGGCACAGCTTGTGTTTCTGGCTCAGTGCCATAATCCAATATGGTTGGTACCAGTGTGGTGCACACGGTGCTAGACCTGTGTGCTGGAGCACCTCGCACTGGTGCACTTTCTGGTACACATGTTGTGGTACCAATCATCATTTTGGTGTGAAATACTGCCTCCGAATCTCATTTCTACTGTTTTAAACCCATCTGGCTTACTCACATAAGGAAGGAAATTTGTCAACCTTATCTGGTCTGGCCTACATGTGACCCCAGACCTACAGCAATGCAGTTGACTCTTAACTCCCCAGTGGGCAATTAGGGACGGGCAATAAATACTGGCCTAGCCAGCAATGCCCATGTCCCATGAATGAAGAAATTATTGCACTTAGTTGGAGTATTGGTGCCACACTTTCAGGAGTTTGTAAAGGAGAGAGGTACAAAGATACACAGCAGAAATTCACCAAGGCTCCTCTGAGACCACCTTCTAAATCCACAATCATTTCCATCTAGAAGTACAATGCACAAGTATCAACACATGGTGGTTCCCCTCCAAGTCACTCACCATCCTGACTTGGAAATGTATGGAAGCACTAGCTTTCGGAGCGCCGCTCCTTCATCAGGTGGTTGTGGAGTAGAAGATCATAAGACACGGAATTTACAGCAAAAGTCTACACTGTGATGTAACTGAAATTATATATTGAAAAAGACCTGGATTGTTTGTCAAGTCTGTCATCTTTTAGAATGACCATGTCGGTTTCAGTTCTTCAGGTCTCGGGAAACCAACATGATCATTCCAAAAGATTCACAAACAATCCAGGTCTTTTTCAATATATCATTTCAGTTACATCACACAGTAAACCTTTGCTCTAAATTCTGTGTCTAATGATTTTATACTCTACAACCACCTGATGAAGGAGCAGTGCTCCGAAAGCTAGTGCTTCCAAATAAACTTGTTGGACTATAACCTGTGATATTTACTTTGTACACCCCAATCCAACACCAGCGTCTCCAACTCATGGAAATATATGGCCATTCCTTCACTGTCACTGGCTCAAAATCCTGGAATTCCCTGCCGACGGGCATTGTGGGTCTACCTGCAGCTCACGGACTGCAGCGGTTCAAGAAGGCAGCTCACCCCTACCTTCTCAAGGAGCAATGAGGGATGGGCAGTAAACGCTGGGCCCAGCCAGCGGCACCCAAATTCCAAGAGTAAGGAAAAATAACACTCACAATGCAGTCTGCAGCACCAAATTACGTTGATCATAAAGAATGATGTGGTATTTTTAATGAAGAGACAGTTTCTCGTGAACCAAACTGCAGCATATATTAAACTGAACCACTTCATTGCACATTAAACAGATTAGCCTCTGCAAACCAGAAAGATAGACTGAGTGCCATTAATCTATCATCTTAAGTATTCATTGTGTTTAAGAAGAGCAGGGCTATATCCTTGAAACTAAAATGACCAGGTTTATCACATACAGCAGATTAATTTGTGGTAAATTTATACTTTCTCTCACCTTAGGGGAATCAACTGCCAATGGAGAAATGATTGGCTGTTCTTGTAAATTGGAGCAGGGTGGTCTTTGGACCAATAGTTACCAACTGTTTCTGATTGTATAACCAGCACCTAGCTACTGGCTGGACCCCTCACCTCAATGCCCCTTAACTGGGCAATTAATGCCCTTATTCCACCACCTCTCCGATTTAACAGGGGAGAGAGAAAGGTCTTCACCCACTGTTTATCCTGTGGGTTACAAGTGCCTCTTTTCCAACTCTTCAATGTCAATTGTAAGGTCCCCAAACCCTCCTAGCCAATAGTGTATCCTCTCCTGCCTCGATCGTTACCCCTTGTTCCCGTTTCCCCCTCCGCCCTCCCTTCCTAGGGGTCTGATAGCCTGACCGCACTGAGATCCAGGATGTATCTGAAGGTCCAGCCCATCACTGACCATCGCAGTGTCTTCAGTGCACTACGGGCAATGGCTGTCAGTCCTAATGGCATTATGGGGTGGGTAGTCCACCAGGGGGCTACAGTGTGGGACTAGGAGAAAGTGTGGGACTGCAGATGCTGGAGATCAGAGTCAAAAAGTGTGGTGCTGGAAAAACACAGGCAGGTCAGGCAACATCCGAGGAGCAGGAGAGTCAACGTTTCAGGCATAATGTCTTCATTAGGATGCTCTTCATCATTCCTGATGAAGAGTTTATACTCGAAATGTCGACTGTCCTGCACATCGGATGCTGCCTGACTGGCTGTGCTTTTCCAGTGCCACACTTTTGGACTATAGTGAGGGACACCCCTTTAGCTTAATTAAAGGTGAGTGGAGACAGATGGTCTTCCTGCATTTCCCACAGGGTGTGGGTAGCCACCTAACCTCAGTGTGTCACCCAGCCCACAGGTAACTGCATGGAATGATTAACCAGAAGACCAAGCTTGAAGCAAAGCTACACCCACTCCCTGGTTTAAGAAGAGTCACGATTTATCTCGCTAAATAATGCATATTGTAACAATTTCAGCCACATTGTGAAATTATACGTATTCATCACCGTCTTTGTCATCTTACCCTTCAAACCAGGATGACATCTGTCAGTCGTTATGATTCACATGTCCTTGGGAGGCCAATGCTGATGTCATCAGGCCCTGTTCAAGAGGACAGGGGTTACTCAGAGGAAGGGATGGCATGTGGTCTGCTCCCTCTGTCCTTGCATTTTTGTTTTTTTCTCCCAAGCACAGCTGATCCCATCAGGTTCTGATAGTGTTGTGTCTTACTGGATGATTCACTGCAAGTCCCTCCCACGGCACTGTGTTCCCTTTACTCAGAGCCCTTCAGGATAACCTGAAAGGAGTTTGCTCTGACCCCTTTGGGATCAGGTGCTATCTTTAAATTGCTGATGTTTTGTTATCCATTCACCAAGTATGGGCATGGCTGGCTGGCCCAGCATTTATTACCCATCCCTAAATGCCCAAAGGGCAGTTATAAATTAACCACATTGCTATGGTCTGGAGTCACATGTAGGCCTGACCAGATAAGTACAAAAAACTGCAGATGCTGGAATCCAAATTGCACAAGCAGAAGGCTGGAAGATCACAGAAAGCCAGGCAGCATCCAGAGGTGGAGAAGTCAATGTTTCGGGTAAAACCCTTCTTCAGAGCTTCCAGTCTGCACATCCCTGGAAACTATGGGCAATTTAGCATGGCCAATCCACCTAACTTGCACATCTTTGGATTGTGGGAGGAAACCGGAGCACCCAGAGGAAACTCACGCAGACATGAGCAGAACATGCAACCCCTCCACACAGAGAGTTGCCCGAGGGTTGGATCGAATCCAAGACCCCGGCGCTGTGAGGCAGCAGTACTACCACGTTGTCCAAGTCCCACACTGGGACTTGACAATCGAGGAATGTGCATTCATAGTGCAGCCCAAATAGGTTTGAGAATCAGCTTATGAATCTTTCCAATATGTACCAATGGCACACAGCAAGAGTGGGAGAGATTCCTGGTCAGCTGACTGAAGGATAGCCTCTATCCTGGTTGGGAGAGATTGTCTTATGAACAAATGTTAAACACGTTGGGACTCTACTCACTGAAGTTTGGAAGAGTGAAAGGAGATCTCATTGAAACATATTGGATTTTTCAGTGGCTTGACAGGGTAAATACTAAGAGGATGTTTCCCCTCATGAGAGAGTCCAGCTCTAGGGAGCATAGTCTCAGAATAAAGAGGAACCAACTCAAGACTGAGATGAGGAGGAATTTCCTCTCTGAGTGTTGTGAATCTTTGGAATTTCTTGCTGCAAAGACCATGTGCATTAGATAGGTTCATGATCAGTCGGGGAATCAAGGGTTACGGGGAAGTGGAAGCGAAGAGTGTTGGATCAGCCATGATCCTATTGAATGGAGGAGCAGGGACAAGGGGCTGACCCCTCTTCCTATTTCTTCTTGTCATATTGCAATCTCCATAGCCTGAGGCTGCAAGATGTGTGTGAAAATGCATGTTGCTGCAGTAACTCTGACTTCCCTAGTGAACTGTAACACACCATCATGGACATTAATGTCACCTGCTTTATTGCATGGCAATAAATCTTGGAACGAGTGGACTGCCTTATGAGGAAAGGCTAGACCTGCCTCCTCTGGAGTTTAGAAGACTCAGAGGTGACTTAATTGAAACATAGAAGATCCTGAGGGGACTTGGCCAGGGAATTGTTAAAAGGTTGTCTCCCTTTGTGGGAAAATCTAGAATTAGGGTCACTGATTAAAAATAAGGGGTTGCCAGTTTAAGGCAGAGATAAGAAAAGGGTTAAGAGTCTTTGGAATTCACTTCCTCAAAAGGCAGTGGGTGCAGAATCTGTCAATATTGAAAGCAGATGATGAAGGGGATGAAAGATTATCGGGGTCATGCATGAATGTAGAGTTGAGTTTAAAATCAGATCAGCCACGACCTTATTGAATGGCACAGCATGCTTGAAGGGCTGAATGGCCTACTCTTACTCCTCATTTGTATGTTTGTGAGTTCAGGTAGCCCGTCTGTCACTGGATTAGTGATTCAGAGGCATGGAATAATGATCTGGAGACCTGAGTTCACGGCAGTTGTGGGAGTTAAAATTGTTTAATCAAATAAATCTGGAATAAAAGTGCTTGTACTAGTAACGATGGTGATAAAACTATCAGAGTATCATACAGATCTCACTGTCTGATGGCCTTCAAAGCCACAGCAATGTAACTGAATTTCAAGTTTCCTCTGAAATAGCCCAGTAAGCCATTCAGATATGTCTAAGGTGACTCTCCGGGACAGACAATAAATGCTCACCCAGTCAGCAAAGTTCATATCCCGTGAATGACTTTTTAAATAGAGTATACAAGCGTGTTTTAGGATGAAGTAGATTGTCCCTTTATTTTGTCTCTGTCATTTTCTTACTTCTCTTTTTCCCACTGCATTTTAATTATCTTCCTTCCTCAGTCAAACATGATTTGGAGATGCCAATGTTGGACTGGGGTGGACAAATTTAAAAAATCACACAACACCAGGTTATAGTCCAACACGTTAATTTGGAAGCACTAGCTCTCGAAGCGCTGCTCCCTCATCAGGTGGTTGATGAGGGAGCAGCGCTCCGAAAGCTAGTGCTTCCAAATTAACGTGTTGGACTATAACCTGGTGTTGTGTGATTTCTAACTCAGTCAAGCATAATATCTTACCACTGGAGGGAAGCAATAAGGAGATCAAACAGATCACCAAATTCTACAGTGAACCATCTTGTACAAGTTGGGAAGGTAATTTTGTTTGTCATTTATATAAATGATTTAGATGAGAATTTAGAAGGCATGGTTAGTAAGTTTGCGGATGATACCAAAATTGGTGGTAGAGTGGACAGTGAAGAAGGTTATCTAAGATTACAAAGAGATCTTGATCAATTGGATCAATGGGCTTTCGAGTGGCAGGTGGAGTTGAATCGGAATAAATGCGAGGTGTTGCATTTTGATAAAACAAACAAGGGCAGGACTTATACAATTGAAAGTAGAGATTAGTGACGTGCTGGAAAAGCACAGCAGGTCAGGCAGCATCCGAGGAGCAGGAAAAATCGACGTTTCAGGCAAAAGCCCTTCAACAGGACTCCAGCATCTGCAGTACCCACTTCTGCCCAATTGGAAGTAGAGCCTTGGGTGGTGTTGTAGAACAAAAGGAAGTAGGGATTCAGATAAATAATTCTTTGAAGTTTGCATCACATGTAGTCAGGGTGGTTAAGAAGGTATTTAGCTTGTGAATCTTGATTGCTCAGACCTTTGTGCACAGGCGTTGTGATATCATTTTGAGGTTATTCAGGATGTTGAGGAAGCCTGTTCTGAAGTATTGTGTTCAGTTCTGCTCACCCTGTTTGGGATTATGTTCAGCATGAACTGATTGGACCGAAGGGTCTGTTTCCGTGCTGCCTAATGCTATGACTCTAATGCTCAGAATATACGGTGAGACTGCAGAGTGTGCTTTGATCAACTGAATGTGATGGATATACCCCCCTTCGACGGAACAGTTAAGGGACTGTTCCTATAGCTGTTATGCGGAACATTAGATCAAATAAAGCCCACCCAATCATATTACCTTTAATAGAAGATAAAATAAAGCAGGGTTTAAAACAAATGAACATTCTGACACATATTCCTCATGGAATAGGTGAAGTCACCTTGCAGCACAGAAAATGTACTTGTAGTATCATTGCACAGGTCTGAGGGCACTATACCTTTAAGACAAATGATATGAGATGCTTTAGTGTAAGAGCTCTCCATCGTGGTCTCTGTGCAGTCATTTAGTCAGCAGTTGGGCGGTTAGACAGCCAGAGTGGGAAAAGTTATTTTTGTAATGGTCATCTATCATATGTTGTATCATTGTCGAAGTTCATATCCGAACAACCAAGTCTGAAGGTTACAGCTCAGCAGTTGCAAGGAGGATCAGGTGCGAGTACTCTCTCTCCAACCTTTCTTCGAAGAACGGGAGGTCTCAGCGTGTCCAATCTAAAAGCAAATCTGCAGTTTACAAGAGGCTCAAGCTATCTCTGATTCAGAAAAACCAGTTCCTGAATTTAATATAACCTAGAAAACACGAAAAAGATGCCCTTAATATCACTGAGGCTTAATTGTTCACAGTTGTCAGTTGATTCTGCCATTTGGTTTTCTTCAAAATCAGAAAGCAGGCATATACAACAACAGCAATACGTTTCTGGCCCAAATGCTATACACTACTCTTTCAGTCAAGATGGCGGTGGAGTAGGAGGACAACATTCAGGTTCCTGAGCCCAGGAGCCCAGCGCTTGTCCTCTCCGTCCACTTTTCCTTTCTTTCTCTTCTTTGTCTGCTTTTTAAATAAACTTTAACCTTCCTGACTTACCTTCTTGAGGAGAGCTCAGAAGGCAACAGATGTCCATCGTGTTGGAGGAAAGGTTTGTTCCCAGCGATGGAGGGAGGCGGATTTAGACCCAGTGTGGGAACTGGCAGCCAGAGCAGCGGCTTCAGTGCCCAGACCGGTCCAGTGTTAACTCATGCCAATGATGGCGTGTGTAGGGGCAAGGTGGCACCAAAAGGTGACAATACGGTTATGTGGTAGTGACATGGTGAGGGGACTCCAGACGGACTGACTGCTTTATGCTGGTCTCATGGAAGAGCTCAGATCCAGGCCCATGGCTAAGCATTTCAAAAGCACTTTCTAACTTTACCTCTTTACTTTTCTATCCTTATATTCTCCGTCTGGTTTATGTCTGTGTTTCAAGATGGAGCTGGAGACACTTTTCACTGTATTTGTAACAAATGCGCATGACATTAAATAAATCAATAGACTTACACTGCTCAGCTATTTCTTTTTGAAAGAGTAAAAATGATAAAAGAATGAAAGTAGCTGTAATGTGGGTACATACAAAGTTCTCCATTTTGACTGGAAAAACAAAAGGGCAAATTGTTATTGAAATGGGGAGCAGATTCAAAGTGTGTCAGTGCAGAGGGATCTGGGTGTCCTTGTGCATGAATTACAGAAAGTGGGTATGTAGGTGCAGCATTTAATAAGAAAGGCAATGGGATCTTGATATTTATTGCAAAGTAACTGGATTATAAAAGTAAAGAAGTGTTGTTACAATTATATAAGGTTTTGGTGAGACCACACCTGGATAATTGTGTCCAGTTTCGGTCTCTTTACTTGAGGAAGGATGTGGTGACATGTAGCAGTTCAGAGGTGGTTCATCGGGTTGATCCCAGCAATGAAAGAGCTGTTGGGTGAGAAACAGTTGAATAGTTTGGGCTTGTACTCGCTTGAGTTTAGAAGAATGGGAAGGATCTGATTGAGGTGTATAAAATGCTAAAGGGAATTGATAAGATGGACATTGAACAAATGCTCCCCCTTGTTGGACAGTCTGGAACAAGAGCTCACAGATATAGAGGGAGAGGAGGTCGGTTCAAAACTGAGATGGGGGGAAACTACTTCTCCCAGAGGGTTGTGAATCTGTGGGACTCGCTGCCCCAGAGCGCAATGCAGACAGAATCAATCAACAGGTTCAAGAAACAAATTGATGAAAAGTGGGATAAAGGGCTGTGGGGATCTGGCAGGAAAGTGGAGTTGAGACCAGGATAAGATCAGCCATGATCATGGTAAATGGTGGAGAAGGCTCAAAGGGCTGAATTACCTACTCCCCCTCCTAATTCCTATGTTTCTACGTACCTGTGTGCACAGATCTGTGTATCATCAGATAGCGTTATCTTTTTTCTGTATCTTTGATTATGGACTGAAATAACTGACTCCCATCTGCAATGACAGGCGACACACTCCATGAAGAAGCTGCACAGTCAAATCATGATCATTATAACAGGACTATATCTGGCCAAAGAACTATCTTAATGTATAACAATAACATACCAATGTCCATTTTTAAAATATATTTTTCAGTACAAGCTTCCTGGGAAAGAGAGAATGCTGTGTAATTGCACAGATATCAGAAAGGCCTTATAGCTTGAAGAGAGCAAGCTGAAGTAATGATATTTGTACTCTTGTAGAAGAGGTAAGCTCTGTACAGCCATTCAGTTAGCTGGCAGTTGGAGAGGTAGCCAGTGTGTTAGTTAGCTATGTATGCAATGTAACAGTCATTTAAGGATACATACAATCAGAGAGGTTTCTTGTGATGCAGTGGCCATGCCCTACCTCTGGACAAGAAGATTCTAGTTTAAATACCATTTGTCCTGGAGGTGTGTCATAACATGCCAGAAGAGGTCAATTAAAACTAACTGACTCCCATCTGCAATGACAGGCGACACACTCAATAAAGAAGCTGCACAGTCCCCAAAAGCATACATGTCCTGAAGAAGTGGTGGAAGCTGGTACAATTACAACATTTACAAGGTATCTGGATGGGTTTATGAATAGGAAGAGTTTAAAGAGATATGGGCCGAATGCTGGCAAATGGGGCTAGATTAATTTAGGATATCTGGTCAGCATGGATGAGTTGGACTGAAGGGTGTGTTTACATGCTGTATATCTGTATGACTCTATGTTGTATCAGTGTACATATTTAATTGTTAATTAGCTGCCAGATATCATTAAGAGTTTGGGTCTTTGTGATATAGGCTAACATTAAGCAAACCACATTCCGTCAGGGGTCGCGGAGGAAGGGGAAGGAGATGATTGAAGATTGACCTGAAAAACAAGCAACAACATGAAGGTAGCAGTTTCAGAAGATGGCAACATGAAACCATGAGGATAGAACAATTCAGTTAACTTCTTAGTGTGAAAGAAGATGGAACTGTGGGGGGATTTTGGTTAGTGGGGTTAGTTGGTTACTGTCATTCTGAAAGACTACTATTCTGCAAGTTCCATTTCAGTTGTTTCACATAGAGCTCTTGTAAGCTTCTGATTAGTTCGACTTAGAATCTTACAATAATGTGTCATGACCCATTTGGGAAAGTGCACTGATACTTGAGCTCCAGGTCATCATAAATGTGAAACATTTAATTAAACTACTCAAAGTTTTCAATTTTTTCAGTTTAATGAACTCGGGTTAACAGAAACTGACCAGGTTTCCGTACTTAACAGGAAACTACTCTTTGTTAAAAGGAAATCAATTTTAACAACGGCAAACAAACTGTGGATGATCACCTTTTAACCGTATTAGCTGACACTCCAGCCCTCTCCTGAAACCTCTATATATACACACACACACACACACCATACACACACCATACACGCACACACACACCATACATACACACACACCATACACACACCATACACGCACACACACACCATACATACACACACACCATACACATACACACCAACACACACACCATACACACCAACACACACACCATACACACACACACACCATACACACATACACACAAACCATACACACATACACACACACACACCAGGGTTGAGAGGTTTGATGTGTGGTGCTGGAAAAGCACAGCAGGTCAGGCAGCATCTGAGGAGCTAGAAAGTCAACGTTTTGCCCTTTCCTGATGAAGGGTTTACGCCTGAAACATCAACTCTCCTGCTCCTTGGATGCTTCCTGACCTGCTGTGCTTTTGCAGCACCATATTTTTCGACTCTGACTCTCCAGCATCTGCAGTCCTCACTTTCTCCTGAGAGATTTTATTGCTGGAGAGTGGTCCCTTGTGAAGATGGGGGCTGGGCTGGGGGGAGGAGAAATGGGAAAGAATCCCGGGACAAGCTTACCATGAGGTCGGATTTTCAGTGGGTGGGAGACGGAGCAAACTGGATTGGTGGATGTTTGAGGATCGAGGAGGCTGTATCTTGTCAGTCCTCAGGCTAGACCTAAATATAGTGTGTAGTTAGATAGCACTTAGAACACTTATGAGGGAAGAGCTACCGTAGAGGGGTATTGGCTAATCTGATCAGCCATACAGCTGAGTCGCAGCACCCCCACCCCTCCAAAAGGGTGTCAGAGGTCAGCAGTGGTCAGGACAGTTCTGGACTTGGGGGAGGGGTGTGCAATGGTGGTGTGTGAAATCCTGCCCCAGAAGTTGGTGTATTGGAGTGGGCTGAGTTCATGTGTTAACACAATGTACAACGCAGTGAGTCTTCCGATCTGAACCCACTATGACTGAAGGTTAAAATTACATCCCTTCGCAACCGCGAGTTTTCTGTTAGTATGGAGAAGTTGACCATGATAGCTACCAGCCTCCATGTTTGAGATGTATAAGATTATGAGAGGCATGGACAAGGTTCGAGAGGAAGAAACCTCTTCTTTCTCTCTCTATCTATCTATCTCTCTCTCTATCTCTCTCTCTGTCTCTCTCTCCCCTCCCGTCCCCCCACCTCCTCCACCTTCCCACCTTTATAAAGGGATCAATGACCAGGGCAAAGATTCACCCCCGAGAAGGTTTAGGGGGATCATGAGGAAAAGTGAGAGGGTGGTGGGAATCTCTGTAAGAGGAGTAGAGGCACAAATCTTCATCACATTGAAGACGTATTTAGATGTGCATTTGCAATGGGCCCAGTGCTGGTAAATGGGTTTGGTTCGAATATCCACTTGAATAGTTAGTTGTGCTTCTGACTGGTACAGACTTGATGTGCCAAAACGCCCTTTCCCTGTATTGTCAGGGTTGGTTAGCTCAGTTGGCAGGAAGGCTGGTTTGTGATGCCAACAGCATGGGCTCAATTCCCATACCAACAGAGGTTACTATGGAGGACTGGCCTTCTCAGCCTCTGCCCTCGCGCCTGAGATTTTCGTTCTCTTGTTTCATTCAGGTATGAGGGCATCTTTGGCCAGCCTAGCATTTATTGTCCATTTCTAATTGCCAAGAGGGCAGTTAAGAGTCAACCATGTTGCTGTGAGTCTGGAGTCACATGTAGGTCAGACCCGGTAAGAATGGCAGTTTCCTTCCCTAAGGGGCATGAGTGAACCAGGTGGATTTTTCTGACAATTAACAATGGATGTACGGTTGTCATTAGACTTTTAATTCCAGATTTTGTTTCTTTCTATTTTTTTTTTATTTGAGGGTGTAGTGACCCTCAGGTTAAGGCACCACCAGTCATATCTCTCGAAAAAGAGAGTCATTATTTGGCAACTTTATGTCTTACCTTTAGACCTCTACGGCTCTACATCAGGAAACCCAGCCTTCTAACGATTGATAGAGTTTGAAATTATTCGATGGGATTTGCAACGTTGAACACTGTGTGTTTTCATCTAAAATTTCTTTCTCTGCTGCCTCAGCAGGAGTGCAGTGCATTTATTTTGGTAACACATTAGCAGTAGACAATAGGAACTCTCTGATGGTAAACCATGCACTTATCATTTCCAGTTAGTGTACACCAGCAATCAATAAGACAAACAGAATGCTCAGCTATATTGTCAAATTAGTACAATGTGATTGCCTTGTGCTAAGCCACTTGCATTTTATAAGGTGCCTGTGAAAGAATAAATGTCCCACAGAGCTTCTTGTAAAAACAAACAGCTGCCTGGTTGTGAACGCTTGGGGAGAGTTTGTGGAGAATGGTTTTGAAAAGACTTTCAAGGGCAGTAAGGGAAATAAAAAAAAGCAGTTACACAGAATGATGGGTTTACAGTGGGGATTGAGTTGGTGTGCCCCTCAGTGTAAAAGACAGGGCAAGTCCACCTTTTCATGACACTCAGCCTGTGGCCATTTCTGTTTTTGTCCAACCTTTATTTGGAATGAGGCCTGATTTACGCATCTCTGAACCGAGAGGTGGAAGAGATGGCAAGGTACCCCCCACCCAACGCCAAAGCTGAGAATTACTGGCCCAGGTGTATGTCCAGCAGGTATCTGCTGCTCTGGTCCCAACAGCACCACTGGGAGCTGGTGGTCACTGCTTAGACTACAGGGTGTTCCCTGAGGAGCCAGGAGCCCAGGTGAAGGTGGGGCTGGTGAGGATCTTGTGTGGGGGTGATGGGCGGATGGTAAACAGGGGTTGGGGAATGGTGTAGAGAGGTGATGGAGAGAGAATAAATAGGACAAGGGGTGGGGTGGAGGGTAGAAGTGCTTGGATGGTCTCTGTTTGGACAGAAGGGGTGAGAAAAGGGGGGAACTCATCCATTCCCTCCCCTCTACCCCACCCCTTGCTCAATTGCCTATCCATTGGGTTTCAGTAGCTGCACACTACATCCCATTGGCAGGAAGAGGAGGCCTCATTAAATAGCTACGATAGCTATTCATTGGCGTCAATCTTGAATGGGTGAGTAGGCTGCCCGTGCCTCCCCCTTCATCCCCCTCCCTCTCCTCCCTTCCCAATATGGATAAAATTGCAGAAAGGGATAGTGTGGTGGTTGTGGTGGTGGTGATATTGAGGAGATAGAGATTGGCGATGGCATAATTTTGGCATATGGTGCCTAATTTACACCCTCTGATCTTAACCACGGTGGCTCACTGGTTAGCACCGCTGCCTCAAAGTGCTAGGGACCCGGGTTCGATTCTAGCCTTGGGCAATTGTCTGTGTGGAGTTTGCACATTCTCCCTGTGTCTGCGTGGGTGTGCTCCGGTTTCCTCCCACAGTCCAAAGATGTGCAAGTTTGGTGAATTGGCCGTGCTAAATTGCCCATAGTATTCAGGGATGTGTAGTTCGGTGTATTAATCAGGGGTAAATATAGAGTAATAGGGTAGGGGAATGGATCTGGGTGGGTTACTCATCGGAGGGTCGGTGTGGACTTGTTGGGCTGAAGGGCCTGTTTCCACACTGTAGGGATTCTATGATTCTCTGGTATGAAAGTCTTTTATGCAGTTCAGAGAATATTCACTCAACTGATGGTGGGGCAAAGATTGAAAAATGAGGAGCAGGGAGTTAACATCCGAGGAAATGTTGGACAGGATAGACTTGTACACTTTGGAGTTTAGAAGAATGAGAGGCGATCTTATTGAAGCGTACAACATCCTCGAGGTACTTGGCAGAATTCATGCTGAAAGGATGTTCCTTGTTTGTGGGAGAGCATAGGAGAGGGGTCACTGTTTAAACATACGGAACTCTCCCACTGAAGATGAAGATGAGGTGTGATTTCTTTCTCCCAGGGGCTCGGTTTCTTGGAAAAGTCCCAGAGAGCAGTGGAGGTCGGGTGACTGAATATTTTCAAGGCAGAGATAGATAGACTTTTGACCAGTCAAGAAGTCAAATGTTATCGGGAGTAGGTGGGAATGGAGAGTTGACTTTACTGAGCGGCATGGAACATGATCTACTCCTATTCCTAAATTGTTTGTTAGGCCATTTGAGAATGGGAGAGTGATGGGGTTCATAGAACATAGAAAAATACAGCGCAGTACAGGCTCTTTGGCCCTCGATGTTGCGCCGATCCAAGCCCACCTAACCTACACTAGCCCACTATCCTCCATATGCCTATCCAATGCCCGTTTAAATGCCCATAAAGAGGGAGAGTCCACCACTGCTACTGGCAGGGCATTCCATGAACTCACGACTCGCTGAGTAAAGACAGGAGTAAAGTTCAGGAGCAGTCCGATCACAGACAGAACTATTTCAGATTGAAGGTTAAACCTTCAGAAAGCAGCTTTTCGGAACAAGCAATATTGACTCTTGACCGACTGCTCTCATTAGCAACAGCATCAGGGAAGCGTTTTCTCTTCTTTGTAGGCATCTGTGGAACATTTGGCAGCTTTGTCGGAATCTGAACCAGAGCCTCACCTGGAGTGGCCAAGGATCCGATCATTATCCATCCAAATCAGACAACCTTTGTTTGTGCCGAGTTACCTGCACAAGGCAATCTGTTAGGGACAGTACATTCACTTCACGAAGCAATGTGCAGCCGAACACGACAGCTGTTGACACACTTGTGACTCTGGAATATGTTTCTTACAAAGAAACAGTGCAAAATTGCTGGGATTTTCTCCTCCAATCCAGATTTTCCATTTAACAACTCACTGAGTAAAACAAACCTGAATTACCATTGTTCAGATTCGGTAAAAAAAAAATTTGATTCCAATCCAATGTTTCTGCTTCTTTGGAGCAGCTGATCCGTGATGCTTTTTAATGGTAACCATTGCTCCTGTGTCAGTCAGGATAGTGAATAGAGTCAGAGAGATGTACAGCATGGAAACAGACCCTTCGGTCCAACCCATCCATGCCAACCAGATATCCCAACCCAATCTAGTCCTACCTGCCAGCCCCCGGCCCATATCCCTCCAAACCCTTCCTATTCATATACCCATCCAAATTCCTCTTAAATGTTGCAATTGTACCAGCCTCCACCACTTCCTCTGGCAGCTCATTCCATACACGTACCACCCTCTGCGTGAAATAATTACCCCTTACGTCTCTTTTATATCTTTCCCACTCACTCTAAACCTATGCCCTCTAGTTCTGGACTCCCCCACCCCAGGGAAAAGACTTTGCCTATTTACCCTATCCATGCCCCTCATAATTTTGTAAACCTCTATAAGGTCACCCCTCAGCCTCCGATGCTCCAGGGAAAACAGCCCCAGCCTGTTCAGCCTCCCCCTATAGCTCAAATCTTCCAATCCTTGTAAATCTTTTCTGAATCTTGTCAAGTTTCACAACAACTTTCCGATAGGAAGGAGACCTGAATTGCACGCAATTTTCCAATAGTGGCCTAACCAATGTCCAGTACAGCTGCATCATGACCTCCCAACTCCTGTACTCAATATTCTAACCAATAAAGGAAAGATTTGCTTTCCCAAAATGCAGCACCTTGCATTTATCTGAATTAAACTCCATCTGCCACTTCTCAGCCTATTGGCGCATTGGATCAAGATCCTGTTGTAATCTGAGGTAATCCTCTTTACTGTCCACTATACCTCCAATTTTGGTGTCATCTGCAAACTTACTAACTGTACCTCTTATGCTCACATCCAAATCATTTATGTAAATGACAAAAAGTAGAGGACCCAGCACCGATCCTTGTGGCACTCCACTGGTCACAGGCCTCCAGTCTGAAAAACAACCCTCCACCACCACCCTCTGTCTTCTACCTTTGAGCCAGTTCTGTATCCAAATGGCGAGTTCTCCCTGTATTCCATGAGATCTAACCTTGCCAATCAGCCTCCCATGGGGGACCTTGTCGAACGCCTTACTGAAGTCCATATAGATCACATCTACCGCTCTGCCCTCATCAATCCTCTTTGTTACTTCTTCAAAAGTCTCAACCAAGTTTGTGAGACATGATTTCCCACACACAAAGCCAGAATGTTAAAGTTGCTTTTGGATTGTGGTTTTTTTATAACAGACAAATCAATATTGAACCTTATCGAGTGTTCACGTCAGCTATAATCGTTACAATATTTAGGTTCTGGCCACAAATTGGAGTTTAATGTGATCTCCCCAAGCCTGGACAGGCTTGTCATAATTCCAAAATCCTTTCCTCGTTTACCGGGATGTTACCTGGTATGGGGTGTTTTAGCTATGAAGGTTGGATAGACTGGGTTTGTTTTCACTGAATGCAGGAGTTTAAGGGGTGACCTGACGGAAGTTAATAAGATTGTGAATGGCTTGGGTGGAGTGGAAAGTATGAGGCTTTTTCCCAGGGTGGAGAGGTCAATTACTAGGGGAGACAGGTTCAAGGTGCGGGCAGGGGCAAGTTTAAAAGAGATATGCGAGGCATTGTTTTTCATACAAAGGGTGGTGAGTGCAAGAAGGTGTTGCCAGAGGCGGTGGTGGAAGCAGACACATTAGCAACTGGATGACTAAGAAGGGAATAGAGGGCTTTGAAACCTGTAATTAAAGTCAGTTTTAGTCTGAAAAGGCAACATGGGTCAGTGCAGGCTTTCAGGGCCGAATGGCCTGTTCCTGTGCAGTATTGTTCCTTGTTCTCCCTTATTCTCACTTCAAATCAGAGGCACCAGTAACCAAACTTGGGATCTGCCTATTCCATTCTGCTCGGTGTTACACTGTTTCCTCATGGCTGTTGGAAGTTCTGTAATGACCACATTAGTTCCAATTTGACTCTTTTGCAATTCACAAAATTCAATTCAGAATTGCGATATGAATTTGGTTTAGTTCTTCTCAGGATGTGGGTGTCACGGGTTAGGGCAATATTTGTTACCTATCTCTAATTGCCCTGAAAAGGTGATAATGACTCCCCCCCCCGCCCCTTAAACAGGACTTTCAAAATAAGGGGCATATTTTTAAGGTGAGAGAGGTTTTAAAAAAGACATGGGGACAATATTTTAACACAGAGAGTGGTTTATGTGTGGAATGAACTTCCAGTGGAAGTGGTTTCTTATAGAAACATATAAAATTATGAAGAGAATGGATAAAGTAGAAGTAGAGAGGATGTTTTCACTGGTGGGTGAAACTAAGACAAGAGGGCATAGCCTCAAGTTTCGGGGGAGCACATTTTGGACAGAATTGAGAAGGAACTTCTCCACCCAGTGGATTGTGAATCTATGGAATTTCAAGCCCAGTGAAGTAGTTGAGGCTTCCTCATTCAAAGTTTCTAAAGCTAAGATAGATTTTTTTTGAATAATAAAGGAGTTAAGGGTTATGGTGAGAGGGTGGGTAAGTGAAGCTGAGGTCACAAGAAGATCAGCCATGATCCTATTGAATGGCAGAGCAGGCTCGATGGGCCAAATAGCCTCCTGCTCCTCGTTCTTGTGTGATTTGGGTACAGTTACAACTTGTAAAAGACATTTGGGTCAGTACATGGAGAACAATGTTTTGGAGGGATATGGGCCAAGTGCAGGCAGATGGGACTAGCTTAGATTGGGATTATGTTCAACATGGACCGAAGGGTCTGTTTTCATGCTGTATAACTCTATAATAGTCCATAATAGGATACAGGTACATCCACAGTGCTATTAGGAAATGATCCCAGGATCTGACCCAGTGATAGTGAAGAAATAGGGATATAACTTCAAGTCAGGAGGGTGTGGGAAGGAGAATTTTCTCATTTGTTTGCTGCTTTGTGTCAGTGTACAGTGCATATATTTGTAATTTTAAACCCTAGCATTTCCATATGATAGTTTCCCTGTAGAGTTTGCATTTGTTCTGTGATTTTTTTTAAACCACTGATTATATATTAAAGGCAAAAACTGTGGATGCTGAAACACCAAAAACACTGAACAAACTGGGTAGCATCTGTGCAGCCAGAGAAATAGAGTTAATGTTTAGAGTTTAATAGGATTCGACATCAGACCCCAATATTCTGAAGTCTTCAGACTCTAAACGTAAACCCTTTTTCTCTCTCCACGGATAACGTGTCCCCTGCTCCCTGATTTTGCAGAAACTTCAAATCGCCAGAGACTTGCTCCCCAAGTGAATAAATGCCTTGCCTTGTTAAGTCTCCACCCACATCTAAAGATCAGGAGTCCAGAGTTGACCAGTGATAAACTGCATCTGAAATTAGCCAGGTCCTGAGCAGGTCATTGGCAGAGATTGTATGATTGGCTCGTATCCATTTTGTAATGTAACTGATGGGGTTGGTATGTTGTGTGGGGAGAGGGGAGCTGGAGACCGAACATTGGAGTCACCTCTCTCTGTGTGCCTCCGTTTCTGTGCTGCAGCTTCAATGAGCAACCAGATCCTCCATTAGTAATCCATTCACATCTCAACCAGCAGCAACTCTGAGCCACGGGGTACCACTTCCAGTGAGGGGTCTGTCACAGTCAGCTGGACATAGTCAGCCCTCACAATCCCGAGGAGAAAGGGGAGGGGGGAGGCAGCAATAAGTTTTTATTTCGGATAGAGGGTGTCTACAGGGGCGGAGAGCGCAGCTGTCTGTCAGTCTTTTATCACCCACCCCCAGCGAATTCTCCAGGAGCCCTGGTGAGTGCAATATTCTGTATTCCCCCTTCACTCTTGTCCCTGCACGAACCGGGAGCTGTGCTATCTTGCAGCAATCGTTTGCCAGCAATCAAAGGTTGCTTTTGCAACAAAAATGGTTTACCATTTAGTTCTGATTGCCTTTTGTAACAGTGGTGGGGGTTTTGGGGGGGGGAAACGTGTGCCTTTTGCATGCAATTTTTAAAACTCCATTTGTGTCTGTCACTGGACCGAACGTTTTATTTTGTGTGTGGTGTCGATTAGTTGCACAGGATTAATTCCACCCTCTTTAAGAAACGGTACTGGACTGTGGGTGTTTGAACGTCCAATTCTTCCTGAGGTGGGTTTCAAGATTGTGTGCACATTTAAAGTGTTCAATAAGATTAAATGTTAAATTAAGAATTTGTCAGGGGTATTTACCTATTACACACTCCACGGTGTAGCACTCAGTGCTACAATCCAAAATAATAAACATTCACAAGCGAATGTTGGTGCTTATTCTGTGGGAGAAACGGCAGTGTTTTCAGTCTTACTCAGCTCCTGTCCTTACCTCAACAGTAGCTGACAGTGAGAAGGAGCTGATTAGACCCAAGTCAATAGATCCTCGATATATGAGGATTCAGAGAGAGAAAAAATTAAAGCCGAATCCTACCTCATCCACAGATTCGATCAGGAGCAGAAACCTGACTAAACTGTCTTGGCTAAAGAGGTTTATAGCAACCTACTATCTCATAAAGGATTGAACTTTCTGCCTCTGACCAACGAAGATAAATTCATTACTAATCTATGGAGACAGTGTAGAATTCCATTGGGTGATGCACTGGTTAAAAAGCAGCTCACACACTACTTCAATGAGCACCCTGTGGGGTTGAAATAGCTTATTAAAATATAGTTTCCAATTTCACATCAATTGCTCTGCTGTCTTACTTCTGCTGGCAAGGTAAATCAATCCAGTCAAACTTATTTACAGCCCAAAACTTGAATTAAGAGAAATTTCAGAATGACGAACTAAAATCAGCTTTACTAACTGTAGACTGGGTGCTGGGTCCTGTAATGAAAGGTCACCACCTGTAATCCCCAGGAGATTTCAGAATAGTTGAATTCTCTCAGGATGGACTATGGGCAGCACAGTGGCTCAGTGGTTAGCACTGCTGCCTCACAGTGCCAGGGTCCGAGGTTCGATTCCAGCCTTGGGCGACTGTCTGTGTGGAGTTTGCACATTCTCTCTGTCTGTGTGGGTTTCCTCCCACATTCCAAAGATGTGCAGGCCAGCTGAATTGTGATTATTATTAGTGCGTTAGTCAGAGGTGGGGTGGGTTATTCTTTGGAGGGTCAGTGTGGTCTTGTTGGGCTGAAGTGGTCTCGTTGGGCCGAAGGGCCTGTTTCCACACTGTAGGGAATCTAATCTAATACACAGGTTTGTTATAGCAGAAACAACTTGTGAATGTTAACCAATAGCATATAGAATACTAATGTAAACGTTCTAGAATATTGCTATCTAGTTCTGGGCTAATGAGGGATGAAGATTAAGATTACCCCTCTTAATACTTGCTGTGAATATATATTAGCCCTTCCTGAAGAAGGGCTAATGCCCGAAACGTCGATTCTCCTGTTCCCTAGATGCTGCCCGCTTTTCCAGCAACACATTTCCATCTCTGATCTCCAGCATCTGCAGACCTCACTTTCTCCCGTGAATATATATTATCCAAATCAGTTTGAGATTATGATAATGAGTTCCATACCATGGAAAATGCAGTCAACAAATGCAGGTCTAACATGACAGTTCTACTTTAACTGTGAATACAACCTTTAAACTGACATCAGGAATGGCTCAAACAAATATATATAGAGAAAACTGTACTCCCAGTATCATTTCTTAAGAGGATGGAGTTTCTTTGTCCCCAGCCTGTTGGAGAAAGTCTCAATGTCAAGTTCTCAGCAATTATCTAAAACCTGCTGCTGCTGTTTGTCTGTGCATTATCTTTATCATTCTAACTTCGTGAATTTTGTATTTGTAGCCCACTGAGCAGCTCACTTTAAATCTGGTTGCTACAAAGGAGAAGTGTTAACACAGTGGCATTGTCGCTGGAGGGGTTTGGTTAGCTCAGTTGGTTGGCTGGCTGGTTTGTGATGCAGAGTGCTGTCAAGAATGTGGGTTCAATTCCTACACTGGCTGAGGTTACCATGAAGGACTCTCCTTCTCAACCTCTCTGCTCTTCTGAGGCACAGTGTGGTGTTCAGGTTAAACCAATGCCAGTTGTTTTTCTCTCTCTAATGAAAGTGGAGCCCGACAGTCCATTAGGATTTGGCAACTTCACCTTCACCTTAGCAATTCAGAACCCCAGGTCAATATTAGGGGGACATAGAACAGTACAGAAACAGGCCCTTCAGCCCACTAAGTCTATGCTGACCATGACGTCAACCTAAACCAATCCCTTCTGCAAACTCATTGTCCATGTCCCTTTATGCTTCACTTGAGCCTCCTTCCTATTTCTCCTCATCGAAATCTGTTACTTCACGCATCTATCCTCTGCTTCCTCATGTATAGCTTCCCTTTAAACTCACCATGTGGATGGGCTGGTGTTGGACTGAGGTGGGCAAAGTTAAAAATCACACAATACCTTTAGAGCAGTGCTCCGAAAGCTAGTACTTCCAAGTAAACCTGTTGGACTATAACCTGGTATTGGGTGACTCTTAACATTAAATTCATCAACACTGCTCACTTTAACCATTCTCTGTATCAGCATATCCCACATGTTTGCCATAGAATCATACAGCGTGGAAACAGACTCTTTGGTCCAATCAATCCATGCTGACCATGTTCCCAAACTAAACTAGTCCCACCTGCCTGTATTTGGCCCATATCCCTCCAAACTTTCCTATTCATCGACTTATCCAAATGACTTTTAAACGTTGTAACTGTACCCGCAATCCAGCACTCCCTCTGGCAATTCATTCCACATGCAAACCACTCTCTGTGGAAAAAGGTTGTCCTTCATGTTCTTTTTAAATCTTTCGTCTCTCACCTTCACAATATGCCTCTTTGTTTTGCACTTCCTTCACCCTTGGGAAAAGTCCCTTAATATTCATTTTATCTATGCCACTGCAGTGTTGACCATGTAATTGTCAATTGTTGTAAAAACCCATTTGATCCACTAATGTTCTTTAGGGAAGGAAGTCTGCCATCCTTACCTGGCCTCTAGTTGGCTCCTTACTGCCCTCAGGTCAACAAATATTGACCTTGCTTGTGATGCCAACATCTCATACAAGCATAAAAACAAAATCTTGAGGCCCGTACTAATGCCATCGTTCCAGACATCTAATATGGAGGAAACAAGCGCACAGATGCAAGATTAGCAAACGCTAGCAAAGCAATTTCACACCTGAGAAACCATCGGGTTTCTTTATCCGAGAACTTGTTCCTTGCAAAATGACAAATTCTGATAGATTCTGCTTCATTTTTGTATGAAGGAATTTATTTCAGAAACTTTCCATTAGGATGCACAATTTTTTTTCTTAGTGTCAATTTAAGTAGTGCAACCTGCTGTGTGCTACACACTGAAGTCTCTCTGTCTACTCTTAGGACAATGTGGCACCCATAATCCCAAGAGAGCACAGTCCAAAATTAAGCTTGTACAGCATCCTCTAAAATTTAATGAATGAGAGAGAAAATGATTTATAATTACAATTAAGTTATTACGGATTTATTGGTACATGACCCACAGTTATCTCATTGTGTTTCATGCCTCAAGAATAAGGGACTGTCTGATGATAATCCATTGGGGATAGTTTGTTCTGTTAGATACAGCCCATCATGTTTATCAGATTCTAGAGGGCTCCAGACACTAGGTAACTGTTGAAAACAAGCACCATTCTCTCATTTATTAGCACAGTACATCTGTGATCAACTTTACATTGTAGCAGAACTAGTCAAGAGTGTGGGGCTGGAAAACTACAGCAGGTCAGGCAGCCTCCAAGGAGCAGGAGAATTCTCCTGCTCCTGTGATGCTGCCTGGCCTGCTGTGGTTTTCCAGCCCCACACTCTCGACTCTGACCTCCAGTATCTGCAGTCCTCACTTTCTCCCATTGTACAGAAATACGAATATACAAGTAGGACAGGCCTTTCATCCCTAGAATCCCTACAATGTGGAAGTAGACCAGTTGGCCCATTACATAAGAACTGACCCTCCAAAGAACATCCCACCTGTGTAACCCTGCATTTTCTGTGGCTAATCCAGCTCGCCTGTACATCCCTGCACACTGTGGACAATTTAGCATGGCCAATCTACCTAACATCTTTGGACTATGGGAGGAAACTCACACAGGGAGTGACACAGACACAGGGAAAACATGTGAACTCCACGCAAACACTCAAGGATAGAATCAAACTTAAGTCCCTGGCACTGTGAGGCAGCATTGATAACTGAGCCACCATGGTAAAAACAATGACTGCTGATGCTGGAAACCAGATTCTGGATGTCGATTTCGCTGCTCCTTGGATGTTGCCTGAACTGCTGTGCTCTTCCAGCATCACTAATCCAGAAACTGAGCCACCATGCCCTCCCTTTAGTTCTGCTCCACCATTCAATCATTATCGATCTGGTGTGACCTTTAACACCACTGTACTGCATAACTGTTGTCTCACTCAACCATGAGTATATCCAATGGTCTAACTTCCACTGCTGATTCAGAAAGAGAATTCCAAACACTGATGACCCTTTGGAAGAAAAACTTCTCATATCGGTGTTGAATGGGCAACTACACTTTTAAAACAATGTTCTGTGGTGTCTATTCCCCCACAAAGGTAAGGCATCCTCTCAGCATCCACTCTGTCAAGCCCCCTCTGTAATCCGACGTATCGCAATCAGGTCACCTCTCATTATTCTAAAACTGCAACAAATATAGGTCCTACCTGCAGAACCTTTCCTCAAATGCAAATTGTAATCTGATCTTCCAGATTAACAAAAAGATGCCTTCTATATTTCATCACACCACAACCACAGGTAAAGAACACTATGTAGCCATACACTGGCTGACATAACCTTAGAAAGAAGGAAAGCAGTAACGATTTGCATTAAGATAATACATTTCAGGCCACCGGGTGTCTCAAAAGATTTTTGTAGCCAAATAAGTTACTTTGCAGTGTTATAATGTACAAAATCCATTTGGGGGTTGGTTAGCTCAGTTGGCTGGACAGCTGGTTTGTGATACCATACATCACAGTTTCAGTTCCTTATCGGACCGAGGTCAGTGTGAGGCTTCTGCCTTCTCAACCTCACCCCTTGTCTCTGGGTGACCCTGGGGTTAAGCTCACCACCAGTGACTCCTCTCGCTCATGGGTGAGCAACGGTATGGTGACCTTACCTACAGACAATATTGTTAAAAATATACAGAAATCCTAAAACTGCGAGAAACAGCACTGTGATAATGACCATGTAATCTGTTTTTTGTGATGTTGACTGGGGCATAAATATTGGCTCAGGCACTGGGGAGAATCTCCTTACTGTTCTTTGCATTAGTCCCTGTGTGATGCAGGAGATGATGCTACAGTCACCATATATTTATTGTAAGACAAAAGATCATCCAAGTTGATGTGGCATGGTGGCTCAGTGGTTAGCACTGCAGTCTCACAGTGTCAAGGACCTGGGTTCAATTCCACTCTCGGGTGACTGCCTGGAGACTGTGAGAAATTTGGACATTTCTATCTGTGTCTGTGTGGGTTTCCTCCCACTGTCCAAAGATATGCAGGTTAGGTGGATTTATCCAGGAATGTGTAGTCTAGGTGGATTAGCATGGGAAATGCAGAGTTATAGGGGGTGTGGGTCTGGATGGAATGCTCTTCAGAGGGTCGGTGTGGACTCAGTGGGCTGAATGGCCTGCTTCCATACTGTAGGGACAGTAAGATTCTAAATCAAAGCAGCCCACTTCATTGAGACTCTGTCCTTTAGTATGCATTCCCTCGGCCATTAGTCTGTCAGTAACGACAGCGTGTACTGCCTACAAGATGCTATGCAGTAACCCACCAAGGCTGCTTAGACAGCATCTTCCAAACCTTGTGACCTCTACCATCTAGAAGGTCAAGGGCAGCAGATACATGGGAACACCACCCAGCTGCAAGTTCCCCTTTAAGCCACTCTCAATCCTGATTGGGAAATATTTCGCCGTTCCTTCACTGTCACTGTGACAAAATCCTGGAAATCCCTCTCTAACAGCACTGTGGGTGTTCCTACACCAGCTGGGTTGGAGAAGTTGACTGAAATAGCTGATCACTGCCTTCTCCAGTGCAATCAGGGCCAGGCAATAAATGCTGACTCAGGCAGAGGTGTTCATATGCCACAAAAGAATGTATGAGAAAAATTCTGCCATTGCATACAGTTTGTAGGTATCTCTAGTCTTGATCTTGAACATAGTAAATGAAGTCAAAAGTCACATGACACCGGGTTATAGTCATAGAGATGTACAACATGGAAACAGACCCTTCGGTCCAACTCATCCGTGCTGACCAGATATCCTAAATTAATCTAGTCCCATTTGCCAGCATTTGGCCCATATCCGTGTATACCCTTCCTATTCATGTAACCATCCAGATGCCTTTTAAATGTTTTAATTATACCAGCCTCCACCACTTCCTGTGGCAGCTCATTCCATACACGCACCGCCCTCTGTGTGAAAAGGTTGCCCCCGAGATCCTTTTTGAATCTTTCCCCCCTCACCCTAAACCCTCTAGTTCTGGACACCCCTACCCCAGGAAAAAAAGACCTTGTCTGTTTACGCTCTCCATGCCCCTCATGATTTTATAAACCTAAGTATGTAAGTTAGCTCGCTGAACTCGAAGGTTTGTTTTCAGACGTTTTGTCATCATACCAGGTAACATCATCAGTGAGAGTCTCTGGACAGGTTAAACAAAGATGTGCACAAGAATTCTTAGAGGCATGGCATTCTAACCCGAACAGGGTAAAAACAATGACTGCAGGTGCTGGAAACCAGATTCTGTGTTAGTGGTGCTGGAAAAGCACAGCAGTTCTGCTCCTCAGATGCTGCCTGAACTGCTGTGCTTTTCCAGCACCACTAATCCAGATTCTAACCAGAACTCCATCAATAAACACATTGATTTAGACCCAATATACTTTCCCTTGAGAAAAAGAACCGGAAGTGACATCACTCCCCTTAAGAAACCAAGACCTATAAAGAGAGAGGTGGGACATACCACCAGCGCTTCACCAGAGACTCTCACTGATAATGTTATGTAGTATGGTGACGAAACGTCTAAGGACAAACCTTCCAGCTCAGCGAGCTAACTTACATACTTATCATCAACCTGAGCTACAAATCTGCTCAAAAAGTGCTAATTTTATAAAGCTCTATAAGGTCACCCCTCTGCCTCCAAGGGAGCCAACCAGTTTATTTCTAACCACAAGCTGTTCACATATCCATCCAGATGTCTTTTAAATGTTGTAATTGTACCAGCCTCCGCCACTTCCCCAGGCAGCTCATTCCATACACGTACCACCCTCTGCATGAAAAAGTTGCCCCTGAGATCCGTTTTAATTCTTTCTCCTCTCATCCTAAACCTATGCTCTCTAGTACTGGACTCCCCCACCGTGGGGAAAAGACCTTGTGTATTCACCTATCCATACCTGGACTATAACCAGGTGTTGTGTGATTTTTTTACTTTGACTACCCCAGTCCAACACCGGCACCTCCACATCACGGTAAATGATGGAATTTCTATTTTTATCGCAGAAGAATCCTGTTTAATGCCTGAGAATAGAAATAATTGCAGAAAATGTCCAGTTTTATCACTTGCTCTGATGGTGAAAGTTACTCTTAGATATGTTGTGGGTCTTGTGCAGAGAATCCAAGTCCAGTTTTCTACCTGACCTCTGACTGCGGAATGAACATTACCCCACAGCCTGTGTGAGTCTGAGCTTAATGGAAATGTTAACAGCACTGCTGCAAGAGCTCAACGTGATACTAATTAACAGCAAATTGACAATCCTGATTTTGGAGGAACAACAAGGCAGTAGAAATGTCACTTAGATGGCCATATAACTCAATCCCTGGGATTGAGAGCCAGTGTTGGGTCAGCGATGCACACTGCTCTCGATAGTTCCAAAACTGGCTGAAAAGTCTTTGGTCTAAAAGTGGGATGGGTTCTGGAGATCTGAAGTAAAGATAGATCAGGGGTAGGAGCCTCACAGACCAGGAAACAACTGTGCTGAGAGAAACATTTTAACATTTCAGGTCGATGACCGTTTTCATGAGAACGAGAGGGTTCAGGTGCAAAGCTTGGAAGACCTTTTCAATTTTCTCGTTGTGACAGCCTGCAGTTTGAAATGTTACTAGCTCCTGCATCTTCGTCGGGTCATTGAAATCTACAGCCTGTCGTATCCACACTCGTCTAAAACAGTCCCATCGGGTCTAATCCCATTTTCCCACCATTACAGGACGAGACCAGGAATGTGAAAGGTCATGGGGAATTATATCAGACCAGAAGGGAACAGACATCGGCCATTCAGCCTTTCGCTCCTTGCTATCGGAAAGCTGTTGTGAAACGTGAAAGGGTTCAGAAAAACATTTACAAGGATGTTGCCAGGGTTGGAGGATTTGAGCTATAGGGAGAAGTTGAATAGGCTGGGATTGTTTTCCCTGGAGCGTCGGAAGCTGAGGGGTGACCTTATAGAGGTTTATAAAATCATGAGGGGCATGGATAGGGTAAATAGGCAAAGTCTTTTCCCTGGGGTTGGGGAAGTCCAGAACTAGAGGGCAAAGGTTTAGGGTGAGAGGGGAAAAATTTAAAAGGTACCTAAGGGGCAACTGTTTCACACAGAGGGTGGTATGTATATGGATTGAGCTGCCAGAGGATGTGGTGGAGGCTGGTACTATTACAACATTTAAAAGGCATCTGGATGGGTATATGAACAGGGAGCTTAGAGGGATATGGGCCAAGTGCTGGCAAATGGGACTAGATTAATTTAGGATAACTGGTCGGCGTGGATGAGTTGGACTGAAAGGTCTGTTTCCGTGCTGTATGACACTCTGAGTCTGCTCTGCCATTCAGTGGGATCATGGCTGGTCTGATAATCCTCAACTCCACTGCCCTGCCTTTCCCCATAACCCTTAATTCTGTCACTGATTATAAATCTGTCTATCTCTGCCTTGAGTATATTTTAACAACTCAGCCTCAACAGCCCTGAGGGCTAAAGAATTGAACAGATTCGCTACTGTCTAAAGGAGACCCCTTATTCTGAGACGATGCCCTCTTGGTACAAAGGATTTCCAAACCTGACAGCATGACTATGATTGAATTCAAATGCGTATTTTCTATTACCAGTGTTAACTATTTAATAAATAACACGTGTAACACACTTCATCCAATTTGCTCTCACAAGCTTTTTAAAGTCAAAATCCTGCAGCTCAAACTAAGTGACTATATTTCGTTTAAAAAACTAGTTTTATGAAATTGAGACTTTGACAGGAATAAGGCCATTTGTTTATTTATTTTATTCATTTTTTTAGTCATTGTTGAGTATGATTTAGATTAGAGCTGAAAAATGTGTTGCTGGAAAAGCGCAGCAGGTCAGGCAGCATCCAAGGAGCAGGAGAATCGACGTTTCGGGCATAAGCCCTTCTTCCTGAAGAAGGGCTATGCCCGAAACATCGATTCTCCTGCTCCTTGGATGCTGCCTGACCTGCTGCGCTTTTCCAGCAACACATTTTTCAGCTCTGATCTCCAGCATCTGCAGTCCTCACTTTCTCCTATGATTTAGATTAGTTTAGATTCCCTACAGTGTGGAATACAGGCCCTTTGGCCCAACCAGTCCACACTGACCCTCCGAAGAGTAACCCACCCAGACCCATTTCCCTCTGATTAATGCATCTAACACTATGGGGCAATTCACCTGACCTGCACATCTTTGGACTGTGGGAGGAAATCGGAGCACCCAGAGGAAACCCACGCAGACAGTCACCTGAGCCTGGAATCGAACCTAGGACCCTAGCGCTGTGAGGTAGCAATGCTAACCACTGAGCCACTGTGCTGCCCCCAAACATTATCAGAGTTGCTGGCTAAATAGTCCAGCGATAATGCCACAAGGCCATTGCCTCCCCCTTTTTTTGTTGCCAACATTTATTGCCCATCCCCAATTGCCCCTTGAGAAGGTGAGATGAACTGCTTTCAACAATAACTACCATCCACATGCTGTCAGTTGACCCACAATGCCATTGGGGAGGAGTTTCCAGGATTTTGATCCGGCCGACAATGAAGGAACGGTGATATATTTTCAAGTCAAGATGCTGAATGGCTTGGAGGGGAACTTACAGTCAGTGGTGTTCCCATGTATCTGCTGCCCTTGTCCTTCTAGATGGAAGTGGTCATGGGTTTGGAAGATGCTGCTGAAGGATCCTTGCAGTGCGTCTTATAGATAGCGCGCACTGTTACTTGTGAGCATCGGAGGTGGAAGGGAATAGATGTTTGTGGATGTAGAGCCAATCGAGGAAGCTGCTTTGTCTTGTTGGTGTAAACTCACAATGTCATCAGGGAGGGAGTTCCAAGATTTTGACCCAGTCACATTGAAGGAATGACGATATATTTCCATGTTGCAATGATTTGTAAGAGCTTGCTTTGCATTTCTATATCACAACAATGGCTACCCTGCAAAAGTAATTAATTAGCTGTGAAACCCTGATGTCCCAAGGCTGTGAAAAGTGCTATATAAATGCAAGTTTTCATTCTGGTCAGTTAGTGAATTCTGAAGCCTTGTGACAGAACAAGGAAACCCTGCTCTTTCTATGAATTTAAAATAGACTCAGCAGCAAATGGAATGGGTGTGTGGGGATTTATCTGAACCGAGAAATGGAGGTGTTTGGAGAGGAAGCTGAATTACAGAGTTTATATTGTACATTTCAGATTACCATCCCACTCTGTAACTGGAGGGGAATGTGGAGATGGGAAAGGTTAAATCCTTAGTTCCTTTGCGTCAGCTATTTGTTTCTGCTGCCCCATGCAACCTCTAACTGGCAGGTTAATCCAATCTTTATCATTGTAGTTGAGATCAGGTCATTGACATTTGCTTTCTGCCAGCTGTCAGAGCAGTAAGTAAATTCTGGTTGAGATTTTAACTGAACAGAGACTGCTGATGCTTCAAGTATTCCCCGTTGTTCCAACTGTGAACAATCTGATTTGTAAATGTTCCTCACTGGAGCCCAGGGTTATCTGTATGTTTTTGTACAAAGCAGATTTTTATTTGGCCGGTGTCATTTGGGATTAGCCTCCCGTTTGTCGGGGAATACAGAAAGGCACAGTTCGCAGTACACTGATAACAGCAGTCAATACACTTTCACTTTCTCTCTTTTGAACTTGGCTAGCTGAGTTGGAAACTTTTACATTCAGAAACTGGCAGGGTCACTGGAAACAGGGGACATGTGACACAGGGAACATCATAATAACCACCTTGTTACCTTAAGAATATCACAACATCCACCAACACGTTGTATGCAAGATATCACAACATCCACTGGCATGTGAGGGTCGAGTTTAGCAGAGTTGGCTGGATAGTTGGTTTGTGACGCAGTGTGATGCCAATGGTGTGGGTTCCATCCCCGTGCTGGCTGAGGTTACCATGAAGGACTCTTCTTCCCAACCCCTCTCCTCACCTGAGGAATGGTGACCCTCAGGTTAAATCGGCACCAGTCTAATGAAAGAGCGGCCCTACGCTCTGGTAAGACTATGGCAACTTTGAACATAGAACATGACAGCGCAGTACAGGCCCTTCGGCCCACGATGTTCTGCCAACCTTTAAAAGCAATCTGAAGCCCATCTATCCTACACTATTCCGTTTTCCTTCATATGTTTATCCAATAACCATTTAAATGCACTTAAGCTTGGTGAATG
This sequence comes from Chiloscyllium plagiosum, assembly GCF_004010195.1. Taxonomy (NCBI): domain Eukaryota; kingdom Metazoa; phylum Chordata; class Chondrichthyes; order Orectolobiformes; family Hemiscylliidae; genus Chiloscyllium; species Chiloscyllium plagiosum. The sequence goes on from NC_057723.1 coordinate 7,548,021, forward strand.
TACTGCTGTTGCCAGCAGCCCCGAGATTACTTCTCATCCAGAACATCACAATTTCTACCAACCACTTCTGTCAGACAGAAGATACAGAAGCTTGAACACACACACCATCAGGTTCAAGAACATCTTCTTCCCCGCCACTATTAGACTGCTGAATGGACTTCTTTAACTTAAAATAATGTTGATCTTGCTTTGTGCCCCTCCTGTGCAGCTATAACCTTGTGTCTCACTCTGTCTAAGCACCCTGTGATCTTTATGTCACTGTTTGCTATGATCTACCTGTACTGCTCGCAATACAAAGCTTTTCATTGTACTTAGGTACATGTGACTGCAATAAATCAAATCCAATAAATATCTTAAATTCCACCAGCATATTATATATGGGCAGCACAGTGGCTCAGTGGTTAACACTGCTGCCTCTCAGTGCCAGGGACCCGGGTTCGATTCCAGCCTCGAGCGACTGTGTGGTATTTGCACATCTCCCCGCGTCTGCGTGGGTTTCCTCCGGGTGCTCCGGTTTCCTCCCACAGTCTAAAGATGTGCAGGTTAGGTGAATTTGCTGTGCTAAATTGCTCATAGTGTCCAATGATGTGTAGGTTAGGTGCATTAGTCAGAGGAAGTATAAGATAGGGGAATGGTTCTGAGTGGGATACTCTTCGGAGAGTTGGTATGGACTTGTTGGGCCAAATGGCCTATTTCATACTGTAGTGACTCTGTGATTATACAGCGTATCTCAGCATCCAACAGAATGTTCAATACAAACTATCACAATGTGCACGACCACGTTATCTATGTGGAATATCACAATTTACAGGCACCTGTTATAGGTAAAGTTGCAACCATGCCAGGGGACTATAGGGTTACTCTGTCATTAGAGAGAGATGATTGGTTGGATGATTTAACCTGAGGGTCACCACCTTCATGCTATAAGCAATATGACAACGTCTGTCCACTATTTTATATACAAATACAACAAGGTCTGAAAATTATAACTTATTGGTTAAGGATATCATGTAGTGTGCTTTAAAATTTGGTTCTAAGTCTCTGCTACATTTGCTGATCTCAAGTCAGGTGAAGTAAGAGGTACTGCCTGGTTCATAATTATTATTCAGCTTGCAGTTTTGGTGAAGCTTTATGGATCAGGTTGTACGTTTGCTCACTAAGCTGGTAGCTTTGTTCTTGGATATTTTGTCACCGTGCTAGGTAACATCATCAGTGAACCTCCAGTGAAGTGCTGGTTTTCTGTTCTGCTTTCTATTTATGTGGCTTGGTCTCTTAAGGTGGGTGATATCATTTCCAGTTCTTTTTATAAGAGGTTGGTAAATGGGGTCGAAATCAGTGTGATTGTTGATGGAGTTCCAGTTTCAATGCCAGGCCTCTAGAAATGCCCATGCATGTTGTTTAACCTATCCCAGGATGGATGTGTTGTCCCAGTCGAACTGGTGTCCCTCGTTGTCTGTGTGTAAGGATACCAGTGATAGTTGGTTGTGTCTTTTGGTGGCTAGTTGGTGCTCCTGTATCCTGGTGGCTAGTTTCCTGCCCGTCTGTCGGATGCAGTGTTTGTTGCAGTCCTTGCAGGGTATTTTGTATATGACGTTCATTGGTTGTTGTTACGGGACCCTTTAAATTCATCAGGAGCTGTTTCATGTGGTGGTAGGTTTGTGGGCTACCATGATGCCTAGGGGTCGGTGTCATCTGGTTGTCATGTCTGAGATGGCAGGGTGGCTAGAGTCTCTGGGCATGTTGTGTCTTCTTGTTTAGGTCCGTTGTGTAGGAATTCACAGACTGCGCTTGTCAGGTACCCGTTGTTGCTGAATATGTTGTACAGGTGTTCTTCTGTACCAGCAACTAGCAGAACAAACATCACATACAAAATACCCTGCAAGTTCTGCAACAAACATCACATTGGACAGACTGACAGGAATCTAGCCATCAGGAGGCATGACCAACTATCACTCCTATCCATACACACAGACAAAGAGGGACAGTACATCCATCCTGGGACAGGCTAAACAAAGACATGCACAGAAATTCCTAGAGGCCTGGCATTCAAACCGGAACTCCATTAACAAACACATCAATTTGGACCCCATTTACCAACCTCTCAGAAACAGAACTGGAAGTGATATCACCCACCGTAACAGACCAAGACACAGAAATAGCAAGTGGGACAGAACACCAGCACTTCACCAGAGGCTCACTGATGATGTTACCGAAGATGGTGAGAGAATGTCTGGGAACTCATATTCAGCTTTCTGCAAAGCATTCAAAGCACTTTGTAGCCAATCAAGTACTTTGGGAATGTGGTCACTGTTATTATGCAGGAAACGCAGCTGCAGATGTTGTACACAGCAAGATCCCAGAGACAGCAATGTGAGAAGGAGTGGGCAATCCGTTTTTGCGGCGCCACTTGGTGGATTAGCCAGCTCACCAGAACACGTCTCCAACTCTTCCTTAAAATCACGGCATGGGAACTTCTGCAGCCATTAAGAGCCAGAAAAGGTGGGTTTAACTTTAACATCTAATCTGAAAGACTGCTGACCATACACCTCTCACAGCGATGCCGGAAGGTCAATCTTATTTTTATGCTCAAGGATGAGAGTGAGACTTAAACCAACCTCTGACCTTAGAGAGGAGTCCACCAGTTAAACCACAGCTGATGCAATTGAAGAGTATGTTTTTGTGCTTGGTTGATATCCTGTGGCCTCTTGCAATGTTTGTTTCTAAGGCTGTTTTTGATCATTCTCACAATGTGATGAGGTGAACAGTTGTTGGCCATTCCACGTTGCCCCTGAGAAGGCAGTCCTGGCCACTGAGTGTTTTTTCTGACCACAGCATAGCTAACCTAGAAGCATAGAAACACAGAAAATGGGAGCAGGAGGAGGCCATCCGGCCCTTCAAGCCTGCTCCACCATTCATCATGATCATGGCTGATCGTCCAACTCAATAGCCTAATCCTGCTTTCTCCCCATGACTTTTGATCCTACTTGCCTCATATCTAGCCACCCCTTGAAAACATTCAATGTTTTGGCATCAACTACTTCCTGTGGGAAGTGTGTGTCTGGGGTCACATGTTTCTTTTCTGTGTTGGACATTAGTGAAGTCAATGGGCTTAGACAATAATCTCGTTGCTATGTTGTTGGAGTTGGAGATGGGTTGACTTCAAAATTTAAGCTTTAGGATAGCACGCCAGTTTACAGAATCACAGAAGTAGAATCACAAGAAAGAGGCCACTTGGCCCATCCAATCTGTCCCAGCTCTCCAAATCTGCATCTCAACCACTGCCATCTTCCTGTCTTCTCTCTAAACCTCTGCACATTCATCCATTGCGGATAACTGTTTAATTGACGGCGTGTTCCAGTCCCAAACCATTTGTTGTGTGAGAAAGCTTCTTCCTCCCATATCACTTTTTTCTTTTGCTTCTTTTGGTAATTACTTCTGTAAATCAGTGCCCCCTGTGGGGCAATGTGCTCCCTACTGATTCTGTCCAGATCTGACATGGTTTTGAAAACTCCCAATTCAGCCACCTGCGTAGCTGAAATTCCTTATCCTTGGAACTATTCCTGTTGCACTCTTTCCAACATTTGCACTTTCCAGTGTGCCATTTGCAAAAAGATGAGGGATGTTCTCCAAGTCCTGGGTCGATTATATACCCCTCAAACAGCATCACAAAAGAAATGGATTATCTGGTCATTATCACATTGTTATTTATGGGAGCTTGCTGTGCACAAATGGCTGTCCTGTTTGCCAGATTTCAATAGTGACTGAAAAAATCCATAAAAGTATCTACTTCTTCATTGGTGTAAACCAAGCTCTGTATAAACGTGATCTGTCTTTCTCTCATTCCCGAAGTTGAAAGAGTGGCAGTGCTATGAATTAGCAATGACAGCATTTTATTGTTGAACTGGTTCAGTCTTTAGGGATACCTGTCTTATTTTCAGAGATATTGCTGAAAGAAACAAGTCATCCTACCAAAGTTTGTTGCTGAATGTTATTTCCTTGCATTCCAGCATCAATAAGGTATGTCTTTTTAGCAATGTTCTAGCCCTGTACTAAACCTTTCAGTTACTAAAGTGTTTCAGCCCCATCAGGTTCATTACCTACCCAGGTCTATTTCATTCTGGACTGGGATTATATGAGTATTATGAGGAAGACCAGCACTTGCTGCCTATCCCTTATTGTCCTTTAATTGTGGGGCTTGCACAGCCATTTCAGAGGGTAGTTAAGAGTCAACCATGTTGCTGTGAGTCTGGAGTCACATGTGGGTCCAGATCAGGTAAGGATGGCAGATCTTGTTTTCCAAAAGTCATTCAGAAACCAGATGGGTTTTCTCAATAGTTGATGACAGCTACCATTGACTAGGTTCTCGAAGTTCCAGATTTATGAACGGATCCAGTGATTGTTCTTCAGAACTGAAGGCTACGGAATTTAAATCCAAGTGTTGGGACTTGACCTATCAGTGCATTAGTATTGGCCTCTGGATGACTAATCTAGTCATGTTGCCACTGTACTACCATCTCCAGCTGTTCAATTGCAGCAAGACTCCTTTGATGGCTCCTTGCAAACCCACCATAAGGTTAACAAATGTATAAGGACACCAACCACACATAATGCCCATCCCCATGCAAGTTAATGGGCTTCCACATGGTGTTGTGTAGATCACAGAAGGAGGCCATTCAGTCCCATACCTTAAGTATATGCCCCCCGGTCTTTGATCCACACCCCCATCAAGAGGGACTGTTTCTTCCTGTCTAAGCCCCTCATTATTTTATACATCTCTGTCATATCTCCTCTGCTGTAAGGAAAACAACCCCAGTCTGTCCAAAAAATGAAGTTGCTGGAAAAGCTCAGCAGGTCTGGCAGCATCTGTGGAGAGAAATCAGTTATCATTTTGGGTTGAGTGATCCTTCCTCAGATCCTTCCCCAGTCTGTTCAATCTCTCTTCATAACTGAAACTCTCCAGCCCAGGCAACATCCTGGTAAATCTCCCCGCACTCTCTCCAGTGCTATCACATCCCACCTATGATGTGGATTCCAGAACTGCGCACAGTACTCTCGCTGTGGCCTAACCAGCGTTTTATACAATTCCAGGGCTGATTCTCAGGGCTTCCCAGAGTCCTGCTGTTCATTAGTATTCCCCCGCCTTGTTTATCCTGCCCAAGTGCTTCATGACAATTACTGAGACACTTGCCTTGACGATTAGATGCAGTGTATTGCCCGATGGTACTTGGTAACATTGACTAATTTGGCATAATCATTACGACCAATAGGAACCAGAGAGGAGCCATCTTACCATGTCAGGGTCTAGTGCTAGATTGCTTGATTTGCCCACCGAAGACTGAGTGACATCAACAGATAGGATGGAGCCTTGAATTTTAAAGCCCATAGTTGATTTAATACTGCTACAGTGTGCTGCTGGTGGGAGATGCTGGATTTGGGGAGCACGTGCTGTGTTCAGATGCAGGAGCTGAAAAATCATTGTATTGCAGGGAGCAAATCAACTATGGGCTGCAGCTCCTCAAGCATATATCCATACACTACCTCCTGCATCATCTCCATCACTGGCAAGGACAGGAACTGAAATATTATCAAACACCATTGCTGTATAAGGTGAGAGTTTTGAAAAGGCTTAGTGTTGGAGATTGCATTGGGCTCCATCCTATCTGTTGATGTCACTCAGTCTTCGGTGGGCAAATCAAGCAATCTAGCACTAGACCCTGACATGGTAAGCTGGTGGGAGATGCTGGATTTGGGGAGCACGTGCTGTGTTCAGATGCAGGAGCTGAAAAATCATTGTATTGCAGGGAGCAAACATGCCATACACAAACAACACTCCCTTTAAGATTCAAAGCCTGCTGTTGGACTCCTGTAGTACAATGAATTGGCCAAGCAAACGCAGCAAATAGAAATGAGAGGGGACCTTGGTCAAAGGAGCACTGATCAAGTAAAACTTGAAAGGGTTTGGAAAAGATTTAAATTAGATTCCCTACAGTGTGGAAACAGGCCGTTCAGCCCAACCAGTCCACACCAACCCTCCAAAGAGGAAACTACCCAGACCAATTTCTCTCTGACTAATGCATCTAGCACTATGGGCAATTTAGCATGGTTTAGATCAGAGTGGTGCTGGAAAAGCACAGCAGGTCAGGCAGTATCCAAGGAGCAGGAAAATCGACGTTTTGGACAAAAGCCCTTCATCAGGAAAATTCACCTGACCTGCACATCTTTGGACTGTGGGAGGAAACCCATGCAGCCAAGGGGGGAATGTGCAAACTCTACACTGACAGTCACTCGAGGCTGGAATTGAACCTGGGATCCTGATGCTGTGATGCAGCAGTGCCAACCACTGAGCCATCTTGCCACCCCAAGGATGTTGGAGGGTTTGAGCTATGGGGAGAAGTTGAATAGGCTGGTGTTGTTTTCCCTGGAGCGGTGGAGGCTGAGGTGTGACCTTATAGGGGTTTATAAAATCATGAGGGGTATGTTATAGGGTGAAGAGCCAGGGTCTTTTTCTGAGGGTAGGGGAGTCCATAACTAGGAGGCATAGGTTTAGGGTGAGAGGGGAAAGATTTAAAAAGGACATAAAGGGCAACTGTTTCACACAGAGGGTGGTGCGTGTATGGACTGAGCTGCCAGAGGAAGTGGCGGAGGCTGTGATGTGGAGGTACTGGCGTTGGACTGGGGTGGACAAAGTCAGACTGAGGCGGTTAATGTCTCGGCGGCAGTTGGAAAGTCAGAGGTCACTCAACGCCAGGTAATAATCTAACAAGTTTATTTGAAATCACAAACTTTTGAAACGCAGCTCCTTCATCCTGATGCTTGTGATTTCAAATAAACCTGTTGGACTATTACCTGGTGTCATGTGACTTCTGTCGTGGTGGAGGCTGGTACAATTACAACATTTAAAAGGCATCTGGGTGGGTACGTGAATAGAAAGGGTTTAGAGGGATATGGGCCAAATGCTGGCAAATGGGACTAAATCAGTTTGGTATATCTGGATGAGTTGGACCCAAGGCTCTGATTCCGTGCTGGATGACTCGATGACTATGACTGTTGTGTCCTGAATGGGCCTTCTTTATGCCAGCACAGCAGAAGCAATTCTTAGCATTCCACTGCTTCCCCCTGACATTCCCACGTCATCCTCGGCAGTGTTCAAATTGTATCATGTCAGGAATCTCTGAGAGTATAAAGGGTTACACAGCCATCGAGTTGGCAAATGAGTTCAAATCCCACTCTGATGAACTGCGAATTGAATAAATCTAGCCACTTGTGGTTCAGTCCCAGGAAAATGAGCTGATCCTGTGTGCACGAGCCTGCTGGCATTGACTTTGAGTCGCCTGGGGATTTCCAACAGCTGCAGACTGGACTGCAGAGAGACAGATTTGAGCTGGCTGGGGAGGCTATAGTGAATAGGGAGGAGAAAATATAATGTGATTTTAATTCTTGCACCAGCAGAAATCCGGGGTTAATGGTCTTGGTTTGGATCTGCACAGATTTGAATTTTACTGACGTCTTTGGGAGAATTTTTTTCTTAGTGGAAAAACTAATTTCCCCTTTGCTGTGTTTCAGCTGTTTGATAGCTCCAAAGGATAGCATCGTATGGTCCTGCCAATAATGGTGTGACGTTGCCATTGTACTGTCATGGTGATGAAGAAAATAATGCTTCCTCACCCGTTCCTTGGCAAGGCTTGCAAAGGTTTGTTGAGTGGTCACATGACGCATTGTCAGCACTGCAAGATTCTTAAAGAGATGCTAATTTTCTTCCTCTGCCATCCCGCATGTGTGGAGTGGTGAATCCTGCTGAGCTGACAAAGCTTTGATCAAGATGCTGCATTGTTTGCTGTTTTCTATGTCGGCCGAGTCCGGGGTCAGCATTTCAGCAGCTGTTGGAAAACAAACAGGGGGTCTTCATTTCTGCAGCAGGTCTGTTGCAGTGACTGAGAAAGAGAGAACAGGGCCTCCAGACCAAACAAAAACAGAAACTGCTGGAAAACCTCAGCAGGCCTGGCAGCATCCATGGAGAGAAATCCGAGTTAACCTTTCGAGTCCGGTGACCCTTCCTCAGAAAGTGCAAACCCCATAGCGGGGTCTCTCTGAACTGAGAAGGAGGGGAAACTCTTCGCAAGTTCCGTCCTCCTTTAACTTGGCTCTTAAATAAAAGCAAAATACTGCATATGCTGGAAATCTGAAACAAAATGGTGAGTGCTGGAGAAATCCAGCAAGTCTGTCAGCATTTGTGGAGAGAAAATGAGTTAACTCTTTGAGACCAATATGACTGTTCCTCCGTGAGAGAAAGTGAGGACTGCAGATGCTGGAGAAACATGAGTCGAAAAGTGTGGCGCTGGAAAAGCGCAGCCGGTCAGGCAGCAGCTGAGGAGCAGGAGAGTCTAAGTTTCAGGCAGAAGCCCTTCATCAGGGATGTGTGTGGGGGTGAGGGGAAGGGGGCTGAGAGATAAGTAGGTGGGTGGGAGTGGGGCTGGGGATGAGGTCACCTTCTCAGCGACCTCCGCACATCCCCTTCCTATTTATCTCTCAGTCCCCTTCCCCTCTCCTCCCCCGTCCGCACCCCCCAACATTCCTGATGAAGGGCTTCTGCACGAAACGTCAACTGTTCTGTTCCTTGGATGCTGCCTGACCTGCTGTCCTTTTCTTTAGAGTTAGTTTATCAAGTTAAGAAGACTATGGTATAGTGACCATCTTGTTGGTATTGTAACCCAGAGGCTCAGGATAACGCTTTGGTGACGCTGGTTCAATTCACATGATTTCATTTCAATTCTTATGTGAATTTGGAATCTAAAGCTTATCTGTAATAGTGACCATGAACCTGTTATCTGGTTCACTAATGCCCTTTAGGGAAGGAAGTCTTCTGACCTTACTCAGCCTGGGCCATGTGTGAGACCACATCCATTGCAATGTAGTTGAATCAATGAATCCCTACAGTGTGGACGCAGGTTTTTGGCCCATCAAGGCCACACTGATCCTCCAAAGAGCTTCCCACCCAGACCCAACTCCATAACCCTGCATTTCCCATGGCTGATCCACCTAGCCTGTGCATCCCCTGATACTACGGCCAATCCACCTAACTACACATCTCTGGACTGTGGGAGGAAACCGGAGCACCCAGAGGAAACCCACACTGACACAGGGAGAATGTGAAAACTCCACACAGACAGTCACCTGAGGCTGGAATCGAACCCAGGTCCTTGGTGCTGTGAGGCAGCAGTGCTAACCACTGAGCCACCCTTTGGAATGACCAAGTGATCAATGAATTCAAGAGCAGTTAGGGATGGTCAATAAATGTTATCTTGCTCTGAAAAGAATAAACTAGGAAAGTCCATGTGTCAGGTGATAACTGAGTCGGAATACTCAGTGATGGCCGTGATAACTGAGCAAGTCGATGAAGATGGCTGAATGTGGTGGAATTTTGCACCAAGAGTCAGGTAGATTTTAATCTGGAAAGAGATGTGGTTGGTCCAGTTGTTCTTCTGCCTTTCACAGCCTTCCCATCCTGAGAGCACTGACTTTTTTCAGCATCTCTTAGAACATTTACAACAATGTGATTATAGCCTATCCACCAGGAACTGAGTGAGGGAAGGGAAGAGTCAGAAATGGACCATGTGAGAGTGAGGAGAGGGTGAAATCTGGAAGCAGATTTGATGCTATTTTCCAGTTCAGGGCAGAGAGGAGGAAACCACCCTGATTTAATGGGAAAGGACATGAAGGGAAGGCCTGAGCAGGTTTGGAGGGAAGAATGTTCCCCAGATCCCCTGAATCCTGATAGGGTTCCATATCCCTTAATATCTTTGCTTCACAAAAATCTATCACCGATTTAAAATTAACAACTGATCCAGCATCCATTACCGTTTGTGGAAGAGAGTTCCAAATCTCTCCCACCCTTTGTGTGTGTGGAAGTGCTTCCTAACATCTCTCCTGAATGCTCTGGCACAGATTTAATGTAAGTAGTGAAGGAACAAAAAAGTGGTCTGAGAAAGAGAGGCATTTTCTGACAGTGGGTGGTTAATGATTTGCGATCAGGGTGACCAAGGAAGGAGTGTCTGGACCATGGTTCAATCTGACCTTGGCTTGGTTTGTCCAAACCTTCTCAATGCTGGTTTAATTGGTCATCCCTGACAGCTTTACTTTGCAAACAATCTGGATGTAGGCATGCGGGTTGTTCTGCTATAACGCATGTTGCATCAGCACAAATTGGCACAACGCGATTGATGAATTGTGGGTGTTGTTTAGATAATGCGAACTTTCTACTGAACGGGTATAGCAATTTTCATCAACAGCGTAATTTTCTGTAGCAGCTTCCCAGAGGCTGATTTCCTATAGCACGACATTGCAGAGGAACACAGCTGTCATGTTATAACAGAACGACCTGTAGTAAAGTAATTCCAACTTTTTCTGCACATTCCTACAATCTGGTATGGAGAGTTGCTCCTCTTTCTCTATCCAAGTCACTTTTCCTTATTGTCATCATCAGTTATATTGCCAACTAATTGACATTTAATCCCTTAGTACAGTTGAGGGCTAGAATATATCTTGAGGGTTTAGTTCAAGGCTGGTTACATTGAAGCATTCCAAAGTGCATTAGACTGGAAAATAGTATGTTTAGGGTTACAGGGAGAAGACCAGAGAGTAGCATGAGGTGAGTTGGCCACCTTCACACTGAGGTAACTCTGAATGATTCATCCCAGGAAGGACACAAGTGGATCTTTTCTGAATTCATCAGAGTGTGTAGATTCGAGTGGGGAGTCTTGGCTTGACACAGAGGGTTCAGATCAGTCCAAAGTTGTACTTTATTAAATAAAACTAAATACAAAGGCCACTAAGGTTGGCGTCAAAATATTTTAGGTCTGATGGCTTGGAATAACAAACTTGTCCTGTACCTTAAAAAAACAAACTAGCCATACATTGGTTCCTAATGTATTCCCCTCAAATGCATTTCTGTTCAGCATGGTGTATCTTGATTCATCACTAAGGATGTCAGTCCTGGCTCAGTGAAGATAAAGTCACCATGGTCCCACTGTCCCGTTACAGAGAGAGAAGACTGATGTTGAGTTTAACCTGAGGGTCATCGCACCTCAAGCAAGGAGCGAGGCTGAGGAGGTAAAGCCTTCGCGGTAACCTCAGCCAGTCCAGGAATTGAGCCTATACTGCTGGCATCACTAGGTATTCCGAACCAGCTATCCACCGTCGATAAAGTGTGGAGTTGGAACAAGCACAGCAGGTCAAGCAGCATCAGAAGAGCAGGAGAGTCCGTGTTTTAGGGTAGGATTCCTCATCAATCCTGATACCCGAAACGTCGACTCTCCTGCTCATCTGATGCTGCCTGACCTGTTGTGTTTTTTCTAGCTCCACACTTTATAGAGTCTGACTTTCCAGCATCTGCAGTCCTCACTATCACCAAACCAGCTAGCAAGCCAATTGAGCCACCTGGCCACCATCTCCACGCCATAAGGTTCTGAATTTGAATCCTAATTTAGAGCCTTCGGTGCAAAATTCAAACCTGACATTGCACCACCGAGGGAGGGCTGCATTGTTGGAGGTGCTGCCTTTCAGTGAGACATTATAAGTGAGCACTACGCCCAGCATTGGTGAATATAAAATATCCCCTGGTGCTATTTCAAAGAAAACAGGAGAAAGACTGGAGGGTGGGCAGGCGTCTGCTAATCTCATAGAAACCTATAAAATTCTAACAAGATTAGACAGGGTTAACGTAGCAAGGATGCTTCCAATAACCAGGGAGTCCAGAACCAAGGTCATATCTGAAGGAGTTAAAAATCACATAATACCAGATTATAGTCCAACTTCCAAATAAACCTGTTGGACTGTAACCTGGTGTTGTGTGATTTTTAACTTTGTCCACTCCAGTCTAACACCGGCACCTCCACATCCTGACATCTGAAGGATATGGGGGTAGGCCTTTTAGGACTGAGCTGAGGAGAGATTGTTTTCACCCAGAGAGTGGGGAGCCTGTGGAATTCTCTGCCACAGAAAGAGATTGAGACCAAACCATTGAATGTTTTCAAGAAGGAGTTAGATATAGTTCTTAGGTTGAAAGAGATCAAAAAGTACGGGGAGAAAATGTGAACATGGAACTGAGTTGGATGATCAGCCGTGATCATATTAGATAGTGGAGACAAAAACTACAGATGCTAGAATCCAAAATAGACAAGCAGGAGGTGTTCATCCAGTCTCCTGCCATTTTAAATGGTGGAGCGGGCTTGAAGGGCCAAATGGCCTACTCCTATTTTCGATGTTTCTGGGTTTCTATGAGTTCTCCCTGATGTCCTGGGATCAATATTTGTCCCTCATTCAAAAGCAGTAAACACATCCAGTAACTTAGTTACAACTATCTATTCTAACCCCATTTTCCAACACTTGGTACATAGCCTGGAATGTCTTGGCTTGGCAAGCGCACATTTCAATACTTGTTAAACACAACAGGTCAGGCAGCATCAGATGAGCAGGAGGATCTCTGCCTCCTCCATCCTTACAGGCAGTGAGTTACAGATTCCCACCACTGTTCTTGCCTCTTTATATATCTAAAAAAAATCTCTAGCAATTGTCTTTTATGTTACCAGCTAATTTACTGTCATATTTCATCTCTTCCCTCTTATTGCTTTTGTAGTTATCCTCTACTGGTTTTTAAAGGCTTTCCACTAATCATCACCACATTGTATGGTTTTTCTTTTGCATTTATGCTGTCCCCTGGCTTCCCTTGTCAGCTATAGTTGCCTCCTCCTCTCCTGAGTATGTTTCTTCTTCCTTGAGATGAATTTCTGCTGTACCTCCTGAATTACCCCCAGAACCTCCTGCCGTTGCTGTTCCACTGTCTTCCCTGTGAGACTCCCCTTCCAATCAACTCTGGCCAGCTCCACCCCCATGTCTCTGTAGTCACTTTTTGTCAATTGTAATACCATTACATCTGATTCCAACTTCTCCCTTTCAAACTGCAGGATGAATTCTATCACATTATGGTCACTGCCCCCAAAGGGCTTCCTTCACCTTAAGTTCCTTAATCAAGTCAGCCTCATTACACATCACCAAATCCACCAAAGCCTTGCTCTGAAATAGGGTTGCTGGGCTCAGAACATTAACTTTGTGGTGGCATGGTGGCTCAGTGATTAGCACTGCTCCTTTCTAGCACCAGGAACCTAGGTTCGATTACACCCTCAGGTGACTGTGTGGAACTGGCACATTCTTCCTGCGTTTGTGTGGGTTTCCTCCCACAGATATGCAGGTTAGGGTGGCTTGGTCATGCTAAATTGCTCATAGTGTCCAGAAATGTGCAGGCTAGGTAGACTAGCCATGGGAAATGCAGGGTTACAGGGGTAGGGTGGGATGCCCTTCAGAGGGTGAGCGTGGTCTTGATGAGCTGAATGGCCTGTCTCTACACTGCAGATCTCCCCACAGATCTGCTGAATTTCTCCCGCAGTTTCTGTTTTTGACCCCGGTAACTGTCTCTGTTGTAAGCTCTCTAGTGTAATCACATCTCTCCTACAATGCGGATGCCAGAACTGAACACAGTACTGTAGCTGTAGCCTTATCAGCGTTTTATACAGCTTTAGCATATCCTCTCTGCTTTTAAACTCCATGCCTCAGCTAATCTGAATTTGTTTGCTGCTTTTCACGACTTCAAAATGATGTAGTGTACCGTTATTGTTATAATGTAATGCCCTTTCTGCACAGCAGGCTCCCACAGACAGCAATATGATAATGGCTAAGTAAAATGCTTCAGTGATGATGGTTGAGGTATAGGTGTTAGTCTTGGACTAAAGGGGGTGAAATTAGAATCTTTTATGTGCCCCACCCCCCATTAACTTCTGGGGAAATAAATGGCCTTGATAAGCTTGTGTATGAGCAATTCTAAACAAAACTACAGCCCAACAAGACTGCATTGCTGTCAGGAGAGGTTTGGATATGAGAAGAAATCTGGTACAGAAAAACTGATGAGATGGATCCCCTGACTTGGATCATGTTCCAACATGACATCCCTTGACATCAACTTTCGACTGAGTGTGGCATCAAGGAGTCCTAGCAAAACTGGAATCAGTGTGTATCAGGGGCAAACTCTCTGCTGGTTGGAGTCATACCCGACACACAGGAAAAAAGCTGTGGTTGTTGGAGATCAGTCATGATGGCACAATGTTCAGCACTATTTGTGACTCCTGGGGTTATCGAGTCTCACAGCACAGCAACAGACCCTTCGCTCCAACCAATCCATGCTGAACATAGTCTCAAACAAAACTAGTCCCACCTGCCTGCTCCTGGCCCATATCCCTCCAAACCTTTCCTATCCATGTACCTATCCAAATATATTTTAAATGTTGTAATGGTATTCACATCCACCACTTCCTCTGGACGTTCATTCCACACACTGGGGCCACCCTCGCATTTAAAAAAAAAATTGCCCCTCATGTCTTAAAATCACTCTCCTTAAATATTTGCCCCCTAGACCTGAAATCCCCAATCCTAGAGATACCCCTCATGATTTTATAAATTTCTATCAGGTTGCCTCTCAACCTCCTACCGTACAGTGAAAAATGTCCCAGCCTATCCCACCTTCTTCACTATCCTATCTACCTGAGACTCCACTTACAAAGAACTATGAACTTGCACTCCAAGGTCTCTTTGTTCAGCAACACTCCCTAGGACCTTACCATTAAGTGTATAAGTCCTGCTAAGATTTGCTTTCCCAAAATGCAGCACCTTGTATTTATCAAAATTAAACTCCATCTGCCACTCCTCAGCCCATTGGCCCATCTGGTCAAGATCTCATTGTAATCTGAGGTAACCTTCTTCACTGTCCACTACACCTCCAATTTTGATGTCATCTGCAAACTTACTAACCATACCTCCTATGTTCATATCCAAATCATATTTATATAAATGACGAAAAGTAGTGGACCCAGTACCGATCCTTGTGGCACTCCACTGGTCACAGGCCTCCAGTCTGAAAAATAACCCTCCACCACTACCCTCTGTCTTCTACCTTTGAGCCAGCTCTGTATCCAAATGGCTAGTCCTCCCTGTATTCCGTGAGATCTAACCTTGCTAATCAGTCTCTCATCCAGCCTTTCTTTACAACCTAAACCTTTCATACCCAGCAACATCCCAGTAAATCTCTTCTGAACATCTCAAGGTTAATAATATCCTTTCTGTAGCTGGGTGATCAGAACTGGACACATTATTCCAGATGAGGCCTCACCAATGTGCAGAACAACCTCAACATTGCTTCCCAACTCCGATACTCAAAGGACTAAGCAATGAAGGCAAGCATGAAAACATCTTTTTACATGGTGTCGACGTGTGACACAAACTTCAAAGCATTAAGTACCTGAACCCCTAGGTCCCTCTGTTCTGCAACATTACCCAGGCCCTACCCTTGTTTATTTTACTAAAATGCAATACCTTGCATTTATTCAGCTTGAACTCCATCTGCCATTTTTCAGCCCAGTGACTTCTTTACCTGTCTACTTTGCCATCAATCTTAGTGTCGTCTGAAAACTTACTAACTATGCCTTCTATATTCTCATCTAAATCATTTCTACAAATGACAAACAAAAGAGGACCCAGAACCGATCCCTGTGGAACTCCGCTGGTCATAGGCCTCTAGTCTGAAAAGCAACCCTCCATCAACACACTCTGTCACCTGCCATTAAACTCTTCAGATCCTGAAGCAGTCCATGTTCAAATGCAGCAAGATCTGAACGATATCCAGGCTTGGGCTGACAAGTGGAAAGTAACATTATTGTCACACAAATGTCAAACAATAGCCACCTCCAGAAAGAGACAATCTAACCAATCCCCTTCCAATCAATGGCATTACCACCACTGAATCACCCACTATCAACATCCATGGGGTTATCATTGACCAGAAGCTCCGTGGACTCACCAGATAAACACATTGGCGACAAGAGTAGGTGGGAGGCTTGGAGTACTTTAGCAAGTAACTCATCTCCTGCCTCCCCAAAGCCTGTCCACCATCTACAAGGTACAAGTCAGGAGTGTGATGGAATATTCCCCACTTGCCTGGATGGGTGCAGCTCCAAAAACACTCAAGAAGCTTGACACCATCCAGGACAAAGCAGCCTGCCTGATAGGCACCACATCCACAAGCATCCACTACCTCCACCACCGATGCTGAGTAGCAGAAGTGTGTACTATCTACAAGATGCACTGCAGAAATTCACCAATGTTTCACAGACAGCACCTTCCAAACCCACAGCCACCAAGAAGGACATGGGCAACAGAGCACCATCCCCTGCAAATTCCCATCCAAACCACTCATCATCCTGACTTAGAATATATCACTGTTTTTTCACTGTTGGGACTGCAGTAGTTCAAGAAGACAGTTTACTGTCACCTTCTCAAGAGCAACTAGAATCATAGAGATATACAGCACGGAAACAGACCTTTCGTTCCAACTCATCCATGCTGACCAGATATCCTAAATGAATCTAGTCCCATTTGCCAGCACTTGGCCATATCCCTCTAAACCCTTCGTATTAATATACCCATCCAGATGCCTTTTAAATGCCACAACTGTACCAGCCTCTACCACTTCCTCTGGCAGCTCATTCCATACACGTACCACCCTCTGTCTGAAAAAGTTGCCCCTTAGGTCCCTTTTAAACCTTTCCCCTCTCACCCTAAACCTATGCCCTCTAGTTCTGGACTCCCCCACCCCAGGGAAAATACTTTATCTATTTACCCTGTCCATGCCCCTCATGATTTTATAAACTTCTAGAAGGTCACCCCTCAGCCTCTGACACCTCAGGGAAAACAGCCCCAGCCTGTTCAGCCTCTCCCTATAGCTCAAACCCTCCAAACCTGGCAACATCCTGTGGGACGGGCAATAAATGCTGGCCTACCCAATGATACCCAAATCCCATAAATAAATGTTAACAGATTGCTGTTTGTGGGATCTTGCTGTACCAACGTTGGCTTCTGAATTTACACCGGGAAACAAGGATTAGATTGGTTATAAAACACTCTGCAATGTCCAGTGGTTGTGAGAAGTGCTATATAAATGCAAATCTTTTTAAATAAATTGTTGAAGGAGCCCAGAGTAGCATGCAACATTCTTTACTTCCTCAGGGAATTTACACGGACTGCCATTGTGCAGCTTTAAATTGGGCTGTGTGCAAATGAATGTGCATCACTAAAACCATATTTAATTAAACCAGGGATGAGTGCTGGCCCTATGCCTCTTCCTCTTTATGAAGATTCCATGACTGTTTACCGAACAGCAGCTGGGATGATGTTGTATCTGTGTTTGCTGGCAAATTTCTCTCCTGAAAGAATTACCTGAAACACTGTTATCAGTAATTAATGAAGTTACCCGGACTGATTTTGGAGTATTTATAGCCTGAGAATTTTTACGATGCGTCAGGGACTGTACCTTCTCTGTCAGGAGCTGAGATAAATGCAGCTGGGTTGATGATGCCTTTGCGGTGGTATTTACAAAGATAAATTGGTGCTGCGTCTAATTGCCATTCTGAGATTCATGTGGCTGAGGGAGTATTCATAAAAGCTACATGTGATGAAAAAAAAATTCCTCCTGTTCCTCACTGGTGTGTTTTCAGAGGCTGTTCTTCCATTTATCAGAAGATTTTCATTTTGTTGGTGTGGGATCAGTCAAATTTAAGTGAACAACACTCCACTCCTCCATCCACTTGTCATTTTGGCTTTCTGGGCAATGGCAGGTGAGCAGGCTTCTAGGTTTTGCTGGCACAGTGCCAGATTTTCATTTCAATGACCCACTCTCTTGACCATTTCCATCAATAGTCAGTTGTTGATCCAGAATTTGAGTACCGCTAAAGGAAACATATCTGTTGTCAAAGTATTTTGTCTCACGCTCATCAGGACGTCTTCAAGGGGAGGCAATGGTGTAGTTGTGATGTCATTGGAGTAGATATCCAGAAACCCATTCAATTTTCTGTCGGTTCAAATCCTACCATAACAGGTTGATCTGAAATCAATAAAGGTGGTGGCTCAGTGGTTAGCACTGCTGCCTCACAGTGCCAGGGACCCAGGTTCGATTCCAGCCTCGGGCGACTGTCTGTGTGGAGTTTGTACGTTCTCCCCTGTGTCTAGGTGGGTTTCCTCCAGGTGCTCTGGTTTCCTCTCACAGTCCAAAGATGTGCAGGTTAAGTGGGTTAGCCATGGAAAATTGCTCATGGTGTTCAGGGATGTATAGATTAGGTGCATTAGTCATGGGAAATGTAGGGATAGGGGATGGGTTTGGGTAGGATGCTCTTTTGAGGGTTGGCGTTAGGTGGAATGGCTTATTTCCAAGCTGAAGGGAAACTGTGAGAGACCTATCCCAAGGCAACCATGAAACTGTTGTTGATCATGGTTAAAAACTCATGTGGTTCACTGATGCCCTTTAAGGTAGGAAATCTGCCACCCTTACCTGGTCTGGCCTACATGTGACTCCAGACACACCGCAACGGGGTTAACTCTTAATTGCCTTCTGGCAAAAGTGCTGCCTTAGCAGGTGACACCTACATCCTGTGAAAAATAAATAAAAGGACAGATGCAAAAGAGATGACACTTTACCAGATGAGAAAAAGGCTACTGATTAGTTGGCAAGTTGACCCTGGTTGGATGAGGCGTTGTTATTTGTAATAGGATCTATTATTTCCCCAAAACAGACTCAATATCTGGATGTTCTTCTTATGTTTGCATCCTATCCCTGACCAATGTTCCCTTCAATGTTCCACACATGTCCATCCCAGCATGCATTTCTGGTCCTGGAAGCCACCACCGCACTTGCCCTCAGTCCAGCTGGAGGGAAAATGAGAGGGAACGTTGGTTCTGACTTGTACCTTGTTCACCAGCACACAACAGGAGTGTGATGGAACACTCCCCACCTGCCTGGGTGGTGCAGCTCCAGCAACACTGAAGAAGCTGAAAACTGTCCAGAACAAAGCAGCCTACTTGATAGGCACCACATCCATAAACATTCACTCCCTCCACCATCGACACTCAGTAGCAGCAGTGTGTATCACCACTTCCATTTAGAAGGACAAGGGCAGCAGATAGGACTATCACCTTCTGCACATTTCTCCCCAAGCCAGTCACCATTCTGACTTGGAAATTTATCGCTGTTCCATCACTGTTGCTGGGTTAAAATCCTGGAACTCCCTTCCCTAACTGCAGCAGTTCAAGAAGGCAGCTCACCACCACCTTCTCAAGGGCAATTAGGCGTAGACAGTAAATGCTGGCCCAACCAGTGACACCTGAGTCCCATGAATGAAGTAAAATTGACATTTAAGGTGCTGTATAGTTTCCTGATTAGCTGAAGTGTGGTGCTGGAAAAGCACAGCCGGTCAGGCAGATAAATCCTGCTCCTCGGATACTGTCTGACCTGCTGTGCTTTTCCAGCACCACACTTTTTGACTCTGATCTCCAGCATCTGTAGTCCTCACTTTCTCCTAATTAGCTGATTAGCCTATTGGTACAGGCATGTGCAAAGTGAGAAGGTCCAAGATTGGATGTGTGGTTAGTGCTGTGCATTAGCTGGAATTAACCTTGATGTTCTTGGGTTGAGAAATGGGACTATCAGTCAGGATTCCCAATCCTGATCACCAGTGCTTTACCATGTGCTGGGAAGGTGTGAATGCCAATTAAAAAATGATGGAGCTTGGCTCTGGCTTTAATGACCCTCCGCCATCTCTGTCCCTACCGACATTCTGCAAGAAGCTCAGACGTGAAAAATGGCCAGCTCCGTGACCTTGCAGAATAAGTCCACGTCCCTGATTCCTGTAAAGGAAGGCAGAAATTTGCAAACCAAAACCAAAATAATTTTGAGAAAGATGTTACAACTCTCTGATCAAATGCACATTTGCACTCCAGTTTGTTAAAGTCACACCAATACAATCCCCGTGACCTGTTCAGCTTTCCAATTTATACTTGTCTGAACCTATTATCCTGAGAACGAGGACAGAGGGTGCACATTGGCAATTGGTATACTGGTCGCCCGATTGTCAGTCAGTTTGTGTAGACCATGTATTGGACTTCTGCCCACAGCAGCTGACTCAACAGGAGCTCGTCAGTCCTTTATCTTCTGTCAATTAAATTTTTTAATGAACTAATTAGCGTAGGGTCACTTCTGAAATGGGCTTTTCAAATTCTTCCACAGATCTTGAGTAGTCCTGCTCTCTTTCAAACGTGCAGGACTTGATACATAACATAAAGGTGGGGAGGGGAGGGTAACGCATTTGTTAAACGGATCAACAACTTGAGGCAAAGTTTGGATACACAGTTAAACAGAGAAACTCCAAGGTTACTGTCTCTATGTCTCTGCATTGGCTGTGGGAAAGCAGCATCTTATTTTTATCTAATGCCGTTGACCATCCAATAGCTTTGAATGGGGCAAAGGTGTGAAAGTTGTGCAGCAGAAGCTCAGGACTGCTCTGAAGTGAGGCAAAGAGCCTGTCTTGACAAAATAACGCAAAGTACTGAGGATGCTCGGGATCAGAAACAAATGCACAAATTGTTGAGTAAACTCAGCAGGTCTAGCAGCATCGGTGGAAAGAAATCAGAGTTAATGTTTTCCATCCCCATGACCTGTCCTACCTGCCTATCTTCCTTTCCACCTATCCGCTCCACCCTCCTCTCTGACCTATCACCTTCATTCCCACCCCCATTTTCCCATTGTACTATTTGCTCTTTTCCTGCTCGAATGCTGCCTGACCTGCTTTGCTTTTCCAGCATCACTCTAATCTAGACTCTGGTTTCCAGCATCTGCAGTCCTTGTTTTTACCTTAATATTTTCAGGTCCAGTGACCCTTCTTCAGAAGTAGAGAAGTCTTGTGGCAACTCTACAGACATAGGTGAGATCACATTTGGATTACAGTGCACAGTTTTGACCTCCTTACTAAAGGAGGGATTGATTTAGAATTAGCTTTATTGTCTCATGTACTCACATGAGTACAGCTGTAATGATGCTGCTCCTTTAACAAGGTTATGTTGTCCTTGGCTATTTTTTTCAGAGAGGTTGAAAAAGCAGCGGTTTGACAGGTTTAGGTTTGAAGGGTTTTAGGGCCAATTTGATTATAGCTAACAGATACTGCCTCAGACAAAAGGCTTTCAAGTTAAAAAAAAAACACTTGCACAATGAAAGGGGAGTGGCCAGTTCTCCCAGTTCAGCTTTTCTCTGGTTTGGTTTGGTTTGGTTTTTGCAGACAGGCAGTGGTGAAGCTGGTCCTCCCTCTCTCTGACATCTCTCATGTTTGATATTTTTTCCTTTTTTTGCCAAGGGGTATTTATGGGGATTGTTGCAGGAATTTGGAACAGCATCATTAAGTTGGGATAGTCTGTCGAGTTTTCAGCTCGGTTAAGTTATTCTGTATTCTGTTCTGTATCGTTTGTGTTTCATTTGGTAATCGTGCAAATAAATTCTGTTTTGTTTAAAACTCAGTGGTTGGGTCAGCTGCATCCCTCCTGGAATATCTGTGTTACACCTGCTTAAAACAACTAGAAAGGTTAGGGTCCAGACTACTTTCTTGAAATGTTTGAGGGGGTCTGGCCTGGTCCATAACAAATTGAGAAGTGTACAAGTCATTGCTTATGATGCCATCTTAGTAATAAGGTCCCTAGGTACAACACTTTAACTCCCCCTCCCACTGTCCCAAGAACATGTAGGTTCTGGGCACCTCGTCCAGTGCCAAAACCTAGCTACCTGATGCCTGGAGGAAGAACGCCTCATCTTCTGCCTTGGGACTCTCCGGCCACACGGGATCAATGTGGATTTCACCAGTTCCCTCATCTCTGCGCCCCCCTCCCCCACCGTATCCCAGATCCAACCTTTCCACTTGGCACCACCTTCTTGAACTGTCCCACCTGTCCGTTTTCCTTCTCACCTATCCACCCCACCCTCCTCTCCCACCTATCACCATTATCCCCACCTCCATCTACCTATCGTGGACTCAGCTACCTCCCCCTACCCCTCCCCCCCAGCCCCACCTCCATCCCATTTATCTCTCAGATCCACAAAGGACTGATGAAGGGCTTATGCCTGAAACGCTGATTCTCCTGCTCCTCGGATGCTGCCTGACCTGCTGTGCTTTTCCAGCACCGCACTCTCGACCGTTTCTACAGTCACATTTCTGAGAAAAATAGAGAAGTAAAAAGTCCAGCATTGTATATTTTAGGAATAAATTATAAAATGGAGAATTGTAGAATAGAGTCACATTGGAAGCAGTTCAGTGAAGGTTCGCTAGGCTGGTTCTGGAGGGAAGGGTTTTCTATGAGCCAAGGTTGAGTAAGTTGGGTCTCTCCTCACTGCAGTATCAAATAGGAAAGAGTAATCTTATTGAGACATTCTGAGAGGGTGTTGGAGGGTGGGTAAGTGGGGAACAGAGCAGACAAGAAAGTTGTGTTAACCCCGTGATCTTATTGAAGAGAGGAGCAGGCCTGAGCGACTGATTGGCCTACCTCATTTCATGAATTCGGGAGAAGTACTGAAATGAATAGAGCAAACAAATTGAGCCTAGTTTTGCATTAGCTCTGGGCCAAAGCACCCATTTAGCTGGTCAGGCTCATTTCTGGCTCTGACCAGACCATTTGATTTCATGGGATCTCTACAGAGCGAAAGGAGGCCATTCGGCCTTCCAAAGGGCATACCACCCAGATCCAGGGCTCTAACCTATCCCCATTAACATTTTCCAGGGCCAGTCCACCTAACCTGCACATTCCTGAACACCATGGACAACTTAGCATGGCCAATTCACCTAACCTACACATCTTTGGATTGTGGGAGGAAACCAGAGCACCCAGAGGAAACCCAGACAGACACGGTGAGAACGTGCAAACTCCACACAGATAGTGACCGAAAGTGGAATCGAATCCAGTTCCCTGGCACTGTGAAGCAGCATTTAAATGCACTGAGATTTGAGTAAATAAGCAGACGTTTGTCATTCTGGAGAGATCAGGGAGTAATAATAATTGAAGATTGCAAGGAACTGCGCCACTGTCAGTGAAATAATTAGAGGCTTCCACAGATGACATAAATATTCTTAATTTTTTCCCTTGGATGCACAGGCCCCAAGTCTTGTTTTCCTCAGCACTGATATTATCTCTTCAGCAGACACAGCACATACTGCGAATAGAAAATGCAGATTTCTTACACTTCCCGAGGATAAACAGTCTATTGAATTCAAAAGGGTGTTGGCAGTGGGAACAGGCATGTGATCACAGCTGTCCACACTGCACTGCTCATAGGGTCCACTGTACAGAACCGAATCACAGGCAGAAGTGAAAATAATTCGTCTGTGGTTTCACTATCAGTTTTGAGGTAACCGTTTCACTCTCCGATCTCTCAGGTTGTGAAACAAAAAACCCGAACATCTCCAGATGCCAACATTTAATCCATTGGTACAAATTCTGCAAACCCAGTAATATTCCTTTAGTTAATATTCGTCATAACCCAAAGCTGTCAGGACTTTGTTGCAACATTAATTTTGCTGAGAGTTGTCATCTCTATGTGCTCTGCATTTGGCAGAACTTATAAATTTATAGCACATTTAGCCAATTTCTCATTTTGCTTCATGTCTGTCGAAAGTACTCTGCAAAATACTTTTCTCGAAGCGGGGCATAGCTTTAAATTAAGGGGGGGTAGGTATAGGACAGATGTTAGGGGTAGGTTCTTTACTCAGCGAGTCGTGAGTTCATGGAATGGCCTGCCAGTAGCAGTGGTGGACTCTCCCTCTTTATGGGCATTTAAGCGGGCATTGGATAGGCATATGGAGGATAGTGGGCTAGTGTAGGGTAGGTGGGCTTGGATCGGCGCAACATCGAGGGCCGAAGGGCCTGTACTGCGCTGTATTCTTCTATGTTCTATGAAGGCAGCGGGGTAGGTTAGTAGGATGGTTAAGAAGGCACACAGGATGCTAGCTTCTGTCAGTTGAAGTGCAGATGAATAAGAATAGGGATGATGTGGAGCAGCTGGTGTTGGACTGGGGTGGACAAAGTTTAAAAATCACACAACACCAAGTTATAGTCCAACAGGTTTGCTATAAATTCTGTATTTTACAATCTTTTCCTCCGCAACAACTCAATGAAGGAGCAGCGCTTCAAAAGCTAGTGCTTCCAAATAAACCTGTTGGACTAAAGCCTGGTGTTGTGTGATTTTGTTTAACTAAGAGTAGGGGGTTTATGTTGAAACTTGAAAGATCGTTGTAAAAACCGAAAGAACTGTGGATGCTGTGAATCAGGAACAAGAACACAAGTTGCTGGAAAAGCTCAGCAGGTCTGGCAGAATCCGTGAAGAAAAATCAAAGTTAACGTTTCGGGTCTGCTGATCCTTGGTTTGGTTGCTGCTGGTGCACTGTGTGCAGTTCTGGTGACCACAGTGTAAGAAAACTGTGATTGTCCTGGAGGGGGGTGCAGAGGACGTTCACCAGGATGTTGCCTGGGATGGAGCTGTTTAGCAACGAAGAGAGACCGGATAAGCTCGGGTTGTTTTCTTTGGAACAAAGAAGGTGGAGACGGGACCTCATAGAGGTGTATAATATTATGAGGGGCATTGACAGGGTGGATAGAAAGCAGCTTGTTCCCCTCATTTGTCGAGTCAAGAACAAAGAGGCATATTTTGTAGTGAAAGGCAGGAGGTTTAGAGAGGATTTGTTAAAATAAGGTTGTGTGGGTTTGGGATGCACTGCCTGGGAAGATAGCTGATGCAGGAAACCTCACAGAAACCTTTCAGAACAAGGTTCCCCATGGGAGAATGATTAGCAAGGTTAGATCGCCTGGAATATAGGGAGAACTAGCCATTTGGATACAGAACTGGCTCAAAGGTAGAAGACAGGATGGTGGTGGAGGGTTGTTTTTCAGACTGGAGGCCTGTGACTAGTGGAGTGCCACCAAGGATTGGTGCTGGGTCTACTACTTTTTGTCATTTATATAAATGATTTGGATGTGTGCATAAGAGGTACAGTTAGTAAGTTTGCAGATGACACCAAAATTGGTGGTGTAGTGATCAGTGAAGAAGATTACCTCAGATTACAACAGGATCTTGATCAGATGGGCCCATGGGCTGAGAAGTGGCAGATGGAGTTTAATTTAGATAAATGGGAGGTGCTGCATTTTGGGAAAGCAAATCTTACCAGGACTTATACACTTAATGGTAAGGTCCTAGGGAGTGTTGCTGAACAAAGAGACCTTGGAGTGCAAGTTCATAGCTCCTTGAAAGTGGAGTTGCAGGTAGATAGGATAGTGAAGAAGGCGTTTGTTATGCTTTCCTTTATTGGTCAGAGTATTGAGTATCGGAGTTGGGAGGTCATGTTGTGGCTGTACAGGACATTGGGTAGGCCACTTGGAATATTGCGTGCAATTCTGGTCTCCTTCCTATCGGAAAGATGTTGTGAAATTTGAAAGGGTTCAGAAAAGATTTACAAGGATGTTGCCAAGGAGGATTTGAGCTAAAGGGAGAGTTGAATAGGCTGGGGCTGTTTTCCCTGGAGTGTCGGAGGCTGAGGGGTGACCTTATAGAAGTTTATAAAATTAGGGGCATGGATAGGATAAATAGACAAAGTCTCTTCCCTGGGATGAGGGAGTCCAGAACTAGAAGGCATAGGTTTAGGGTGAGAGGGGAAAGATATAAAAGAGATCAGA
Source organism: Chiloscyllium plagiosum (assembly GCF_004010195.1). Taxonomy (NCBI): domain Eukaryota; kingdom Metazoa; phylum Chordata; class Chondrichthyes; order Orectolobiformes; family Hemiscylliidae; genus Chiloscyllium; species Chiloscyllium plagiosum. Next base: position 7,573,647 of record NC_057723.1, read on the forward strand.
GGGGAATTTTTTCATGCAGAAGGGGGTGGTACATGTATTGAATGAGCTGTCAGAGGAAGTGGTGGAGGCTAGTACGATTGCAACATCTAAAAGGCATTTGGATGGGTATATGGATCGGAACGGTTTGGAGGAATATATACTGGCAGGTGGGACTAGATTAGGTTGGGATATCTGGTCGGCATGGACGGGTTAGATTGAAGGGTCTGTTTCCATGCTGTACATCTCTATGACTCTGTAACTTCTAAGTACTTGGATGAGCCTTTGAAATGTCATAGCATTCAAGGCTTGTGTGGGAAAGTAGGACTAGTGTTGGTAGATCAGCATAGACGTGATGGACTAAAGGGCCTTTTCTGTGTTAAATGTCACTATACAGGTACATATTCATTTTTTTTAAATGTGGGGATGATGTCAAAGGTGCCTTCAAACAGAGTGAATTTTAATAAATACAACGAACTGTGGATGCTGGAAATCTGAAACAAAAACTCAGCAGGTCTTGCACCATCTGTAGAGAGAAGTGCTACGAGACTTACTGAGTTTCTCTACCACTCGCTGTTTTTGTTTCAGAGTGGATTTTAGAAAGAGTCAGAAAACCAGTTGGGCAAAATTTCAGGCAGTTCCAGAAAGGAGGGGCATAGCAACAAATAGAATGCCGCAGAGGAAGAAGGAGCAGAGAAAGGCCAGTGTCAAAAGATGCTCATGAAACAAAATAAATCGAGTGAACATTTAGAAGGATTTGGGAAAATAATGTTCCTCAAATCAATTCATTGGGCAGAGAACACTACTGAACTTGTTGAGGACTCTGGTTATGGGCTTTGTGGAAATGCAGTAGATGTCAATCAGAGAGATATTGGGAATTATTTTTGGGGATGTGAGTTTCATTGGTTAGGCCAGTAGAGTCATAGAGTCATACAGCACAGAAACAGACCCTTCAGTCCAACGCACCCATGCTGATCAACTTTCCCAAACTGAACTTGTCTCATTTGCCTGTGGTTGGCCCATATCCCTCTAAACCTTTCCAAATCATGTTCCTATCCAAATGTCTTTTACCTGCATTTACCACTTCCTCTGGTTGTGAATTCCACATATGAACCACCCTCTGTGAAAAAGTTGTCCCTCAAGTACCTTTTAAATCTTTCTCCTCTGACCTTAAACCTGTGCCCCCTAGTTTTGAACTTGCCCACTCTAGGGAAAAACCTTTGCTATTCACTTTATCGATGCCTTCACGATTTATAAACCTTTATAAGATCACCCCTGAACCTCCTATGCTCCAGTGAAAAATGTCCCAGCCTATTCAACCTATCCTTATAACTCAAATCCTCCAGTCTTGGCCACATTCTGGTAAATCTTTTTCTGAACCCTTTCCAATTTAATAATATCCTTCCTATGCAGGGCAACCAGTTCCGTACACCGTCCTCCAAAAGTGGCCTCACCAATGTCCTGTACAGCCTCAACATGATGTTCCAACTCCCATACTCAGTGGTCTGACCAATAAAGGCAAGCATGCCAAACACTTTCTTAACTACCCTGTCTAGCTTACAAAGAACCTGAACCCCTCGGTCTCTCTGTTCTACAGCATTACCCAGGACCCTATCGTTAACTGAATTAGTCCTACCCTTGTATGTTTTACCAAAATGTAATACCTCCCATTTATCCAAATTAAACTCCATCTGTCATTCCTCAGCCCATTGGCCCAATTGATCAAAATCCCTTTGTAGTCTTAGATAACCTTTCTCACTGTCGACTGTATCACCAATTTCGGTGTCATCTTCAAACTTACTAACCACACCTCCTAAATTCTCAACCAAATCAATTATACAAATTACAAAAACAGACCCAGCACCAATCCCCGCGGAACACTACTGGTCACAGGCCTCCAGTCCCAAAAACTACCCTCCATCCTCTGTCTCCTTCTGTCAAGCCAATTTTGTATCTAATATTAGTTGCCCATCCTAAATTGTCTTTGAGAAAGTGGGCGGCGGCACAGTGGCTCAGTGGTTAGCATTGCTGTCTCACAGCACCAGGGTCCTGGGTTCGATTCCTGCCTGTCTGTGTGGAGTTTGCACATTCTCCCCATGTCTGCGTGGGTTTCCTCCGGGTGCTCTGGTTTCCTCCCACAATTTAAAGATGTGCAGGTCAGGTGAATTGGCCATGCTAAATTGCCCACAGTGTTAGGTGTGTTAGTCAGGAGTAAATATAGGGTAGGGGAATGGGTTTGGGTGGGTTTCTCTTTGGAGGGGCGGTGTGGACTTGTTGGGCCGAAGGGCCTGTTTCCACACTATAGAGAATCTAATCTAATCTAATCTAAAAGTGGTGGTGAACTACCTCGTTGAACCACTACAGTCTGTAGTGTAGGTAGTGCCGTTACAGAATATTCTGGAATATTGACCCAGGTCTATTTCCAAGTGCAGGTGGTATGCAACTAAGCGTGAAACCTTGAAATTATTGCACCTAAAGATGATAAGAAATAGGAGGAATAGTCTATTTAGCCCCTTGAGCCTACTCCACCATTCAATAAGTTCATGGTTGATCCCATTTTGGCCTCAGTGCAGTCCTTTCTGGTCCACCATGACTCTTAACTTGCATTCCAAGTGAAACAGTCACTCATTCAGTCTTGTATATATTCAATGCTCCAGCCTCCACTTCTTGCATGGGGAGAGAATTCCTCAAATAACAACCCTCTCAGAGAAGAAATCCCTTTACAATTCCATATTGAATGGGAAGCTCCTTATTTTTAAAATGTCCTGCCTAATTCTAGATACACCCCCACCCCCACAAAAGGTAAGATTCTCTCAGCTTCTGTTCTGTCAAGTACCCTCAGAATCTTGTGTATTTCACTAAGATCACCTTTCATTTCTTCAAACTCCAATGAATATCGATCCAACCTTTCCACATAAGATAACCCCCCAATCTCAGGAAGAGGTTGAGTGAAGTTTTTCTGACCAGCTTCTAATGCAATTGTTGGGACACACAGAGGAGCTGGAACTTGAGTCTGAACCTTCTGACCTCAAGGTAGGGACACTATCACTGGCCCTTCAAAGCCCTCATAAAATCAAGTGCCCTAGGTGGGACTCAGACTAAATTCCTGGTTTAGAAGGCCAATGCCATATCCAGAAGGACCCATGAGGCTCAAAGTAGTGAACCAGATGGTTTCTTGCAAAAACTGATAGGTTGTCGTTCTATTTTGAATGATAGATTTGTCTTGAATTTAATATATCCTTCCTTAAATAAGGAACCCAACGTTGTATACGTTCTCCCGATGTATAAGGTCATTGTAAGGCATGCACAAGGGATGTTATTGAAGGGAAATAGCTCAACAATGACCATGGAAATGTTTCTCTCAGTCCACAGCAATCCTCAAAATCTCTTCCTGTTACTGTCATCTACAACCTAGTCAGGTAACTGAAACCAGCCCAGGAGATCATGTGGATCAAGACATTCACACACAGACACTTAACTGTCTGCAGTCTTTGCACCAGTTGGGAAGAGGTCCTGAATCCTTTGCAGTGAGCATCCACCACATAGACCGTAATTCCAGAGAATCTGCAGAACTGCCCCAATGTTCAGGCTTTTCCTACCCCCTCTCAGTTCAGTTCTGTGCATTCTGAAATAATCCTTCATTGGAGATGCAAAACAATCCTTTATTCATTTCATGGGCTTCTATTCAGAGGCTTTTTTGGTGTAGTGGTAGTGGTTCTACCTCTGAACCAGGGATCGAATATCACATGCTCCCAAGGTGTGCAAGAATATCACTGAACAGTTCGATTAGAAATATCTGGATGTCCATTGACTCCACGTCTACCCATCTTTAAAGGGAATGAACCAAGTTTTTTTAAGCTCTCCATTAAACTGAGGTTCTTTAAACTGGAAATTAATCTTGTATCACCCCCTCTAAAAGGACATTGTATTACTCAGACTGTTGGAGGACCTAAAATGGATAGAGATACTGTAACCTGTTGCATATCAAACGGTGCTGTTGTGGGAGTAGTTCCTATCTCTGGATTAGGAGGTCCACCTGCTCCAGTGGTGTGTGGTGGTATTTCTGAATAGCTGGAGGAGAGAATATCTAGAGTGTCCGAGGCAGAATCAATGAAGTGTAGAGCTCAAAATGAGTCTCTTCAGCCTTTCTGACTGCTGACTGTCCAACTGAGCAATTAACCCATTATCATCCTCCCACCTTCTCACTGCAGCCCTTCTACATGTTTCATTTTCAGTTAATAATCTGATTCCCTCTTGAAATCTTCCATTCATACTGAGTATTACTGTTAACAACCCAATAATCAGTTTGTGTAGTTACAATTTCTTTATGTTGGTTTTTGACCTTCAGTGAACTGTGTGAATAATAAAAGGTCTTGTCCTCTCTTGGCTTATTCAACATGATGCATAATTCTATGTTATCTCACAGTGTGTTTATCTGGTGGGAGATGGTACCATTGTGCTAATGTCATTGGACTGGAAATCCAGAACGATATTTGGGGAATGTGGATTCAAATCCCATTATGGCCGATGGTGAAGTATGAATTCTATAAAATTTGGAATTTAGAGGCTAGTCTAATAATGTGTAAATACAGTCGGTTCTGCTATAACACGCGTTTCTGCAATGCAAATTAGCTATAACACGATTAAAGAATTTAGACCATTATTTGTAGAATGTGAACTTTCCTTACCTGTATTGGCGCTAATGCAATTCCAGCCCCATTGGTTTAAGTGGTGCAGCTATTATGCAATTTTCTTATAACGTGGGATTGCAAGGGAACAGAACTATCGCATTATATCAGAAGAGACTGTGCTATAAATCGTTGTAACAACTCATGTAGTTCACTAATACTCTTTAGCAAAGGAAATCCAGGAATTGTGCAGCATAGAAAGAGTTCCTTCAGTCCAACTCATCCATGCCAACCAGATATCCTAAATTAATCTAGTCCCATTTGCAAACATTTGGCCCATATCCCTCTAAACCTGTCCTTACGTGTTATAGTGTACCAGATCCACAATGTGACTGACTCTCAACTGCTTTCTGAAATGATGTGGAGGTGCTGGTGTTGGGCTGGCATGGACAAAGTCAGAAATCACATGACACCAGGTTACCGTCCAACAGCTTTATTTCAAATCACAAGCTTTTGGATTTGTCCTGAAGAAGGAGCAGTGCTCGGAAAGCTTGTGATTTCAAATAAAGCTGTTGTACTGTAGCCTGGTGTGGTGTGCCTTCTTAAATGGCCTAATTCAGTTCCAGGGTGCTCAGGAATGGACAACAAATGCTAGCCATGCATGTGATGCCCAGACCCCATGTAAGAATAATATCAAATTGATCTGCCAGTGTGTGGCCCACTCCATCCATACATCCAAATCTACCTGGATTGGCATATTCTTTTCTATTGTCTATTTTGCTTGTAAAGGTTTTGCCGTCATCTGCAAACAAACTTAGCATATTCCCAACATAGATTTGTAATAAAGATTCGGAATAACAAAGCAACCTAAGAGAAGGGACACGGTGACGCAGTGGTGATATCAATGGGACATGGGTTCAAATCCAACTATAGCAGTTGGTGGGATGAGCTTGAGTTGATAGAGATTGAAAGCTACTCTCGATAACACTGACTGTGAAACTGTCGTCAATTGTAGACCCACCTGGTTCTCCATTTCCCTTTAGGGAAGGAAATCTTCCGAACTTACCTGGTCTGGCCTACACGTGACTCCACACCCAAAGGAATATGGTTGACTCTTAACTGTCCTCTAGAATGGCTGGGCACTTAGGGATGTGCAGCAAAGACTCACTTTGCCAGCGATGCCCACATCCCATGAAAAGTAGAAAGAAAGAAACAAAACCCTTGCATCACGGATGAAGCAAACATTACTGGGATCACAATTTTTTTAAAGTCTTCCGTATCAGGGCATGGATAGGGTAAATAGGCAAAGTCTTTTCCCTGGGATCGGGGAGTCCAGAACGAGAGGGCATAGGTTTAGGGTGAGAGGGGAATGATATAAAAGAGATCTAAGGGGCAACTTTTTCACGCAGAGGGTGGTACGTGTATGGAATGAGCTGCCAGAGGAAGTGGTGGAGGCTGGTACAATTGCAACATTTAAGAGGTGTTTGGATGGGTATATGAATAGGAAGGGTTTGGAGGGATATGGGCCGGGGGCTGGCAGGTGGGACTAGATTGGGTTGGGATATCTGGCCAGCATGGACAGGTTGGACCGAAGGGTCTGTTTCCATGCTACATCTCTATGGCTCTATGACATACACAATCATAGTGGGAAGTGTGGTTTTGGTCAATCTGTTTAGTAAACCAAATTTTTAAACATATTTCACTGTGTTCAAAGTTTGTGAGATTTGTAGCTTGGGTGCTCGTTGTTGTTGTGGTTCTGAGCTGGGAATTTGTGTTGCAAACGTTTCGTCCCCTATCTAGGTGACATCCTCAGAGCTTGGGAGCCTCCTGTGAAGCGCTTCTGTGGTGTTTCCTCCGGCATTTATAGTGGCCTGTCCCTGCCGCTTCCGGTTGTCAGTTCCAGCTGTCTGTTGCAGTGGCCGGTATATTGGGGCCAGGTTGATGTGTTTGTTGATAGAATCTGTGGATGAGTGCCATGCCTCTAGGAATTCCCTGGCTGTTCTCTGTTTGGCTTGTCCTATAATAGTAGTGTTGTCCCAGTCGAACTCATGTTGCTTGTCATCTGTGTGTGTGGCTACTAAGGATAGCTGGTCGTGTTGTTTCGTGGCTAGTTGGTGGTCATGGATACCAATCGTTAGCTGTCTTCCTGTTTGTCCTATGTAGTGTTTTGCGCAGTCCTTGCATGGGATTTTGTACACTATGTTGGTTTTGCTCATGCTAAATCTATCAGTTACAAAAGACTCACGTGCTTCATTGTACACTTCACATGGATCTGTTAAGAGTTAAATAAGTGGGACAGAAATCAGTATTGCATAGAATACAATAACCTAATTAATAACTGACTCCCGTTAAAGTCTGAAAAATACAAGCAGTTAATCAAAGGTAAATGAGTTAGCTGCTTGGATGACCGTGTCATTTGTGTTTTACGCAACTCGCATCCCAATAACGCTCCGAGACTTGGCTTTTGTGTGTGGATAGGATTGGGATAAAACTGTAATAGTAGGAATGGGAACCTTGACAATGTACTTGGGGTCGCTGTCATTATCTGTAACTCCAAACAATTCGCCCCTTGACAATGAAGGGAGAGAACAGCAATGATCAAGAGGCAGAAATTTCACTGCATTGAGCAAAGGTTAAACAGGCTAGACTACTCATTGGAGTTTAGAAAAATGCAAGATGATCTCATTGAAACAGACTGGATTCTTAAAGGGGCTTGATAGGATCAGTGCTGAGAAGATGTTTCCCCTTATGGGAGAGTCTAGGACCAGAGGGCATAGCTTCTGAATAAAGAGGGACCAATTTAAGACTGAGATGAGGTGGTGTTTCTTCTTTCAGAAGTCTTTGGAATTCCTTACCACAGAGAGCTGAGAGGACAAAGTCCTTGTGTATATTTAAGGCTGAGATAGATTGATCTTTGATCAGTCAGAGAACCAAGGATTATTGGGAAAGGGCAGGAAAGTGGACGTGAGGAATGTTGGATCAGCCGTGATCCTATTGAATAGCAGAACAGGCTGAAGGGGCCGAATGGCCTCCTCCAGTTCCCATTTCGTGTGGTCTTATCAGTTCTGCAAATATAAAATGCCAATTATATGCCCATCCTTTTTCTGCATTAGGGTCCAAAAAGAATTAAACCATGTAAACTTCTTCAAAACTGCTAAGTCCTATAACAAAACATCAGTCCAAGTTGTACAAACAGCAAAATAGATGATAATTGATTTGGCAGCTGCTAAATTGGGATGATGATGCAAATAAGCTGTGTAGTCATAATTCATAACATTGTTACGGACAGTCAGAATAAAGAATAAAATGATAAAGACCACGGACAATTATGACTATTTCAGCAGACAAATATTTGTAATATTTTGCAAACTGCAGACCTCCTAGAGAATGAAAACAAAAGGTGAACAGCACTTGATATTTTAAGATTGAAGTCCAGGATCTTGTATTGGGAGGTTGAGTCCATTACGTTCTCAATCACTGTTGGTGAGTTTTGTAAAGTAGGGGTAGGGCTGGCTTGTGATGTGTTCATTCTGTGGATATACTGCAGAGGCTGCAAGCCCAGCATGTTGTGAGTAAGCTGTGTGCGCCTGACTCGTTTTCTGTCTTCATTCCAGGGTGACTGTTCTCATTTCTCCCAGTTATCATGAACCGTCTCATCGATGTCTGAGAGGTCCAACCTCCTCTCGTGGCTCACCGAGGGGTTCCTGGGTCGCACTCAATGGACACAGTTAAACAGTGGAGCACTCACCTTCGTCAGCTGTGATAACCCAAGAGAACCTCATACTCCTGGATTTGAGTGACAGCAAATGATTTGCAATGGTGACATGAAACGCAAGAGGGAAGATTTTTATTTTCTCAAGGCAGAAACAACCGGGCTACTTTAAATCTCGGAAGAGGGAGGACATAAAGCATGAGTTTCCTGAGCAGACTGCGTCGGCTGTTTCGACAACTCACGTTGCAGGGAGTGCTTCTGTTACTCTTTGCCTTCTGCATGGTTACTGTGTTCATCTCCGCCTATTACCTGTACATCGGAACCAAGCAAGAGACGGAACTTTCCAGTGAAGTCCAGCGTCCTGACTGTGATGACTCCAGAGTCACCCCATCCAGGCTATTCCCAACCAAGCCCATGAAGGCAGTGGATGTGTCTCGCACTGACCCTGTGGTCCTGGTCTTTGTTGAAAGCATGTACACCCAACTGGGGCAGGAGATAGTGGCCATCCTGGAGACCAGTCGGTTCAAGTACCACACGGAGATCGCGCCGGGCAAGGGTGACATGCCCACATTGACAGATGAAGACAGAGGCCGCTTTGTCCTCGTTATATATGAGAACATTTTGAAGTATGTGAATCTGGATGCTTGGAACAGGGAACTGCTCGATAAGTACTGCATCGAGTACAGTGTTGGCATAATTGGCTTCTTCAAAGCGAATGAAAATAGTTTGCTCAGTGCCCAGCTAAAGGGCTTCCCCCTGTACCTCCACTCTAACCTGGGCCTCAAAGACTGCAGCATTAACCCCAAATCACCGCTTCTGTACATCACAAAAGCAAAGGAGGTAGAGAAGGGCTTCCTGCCGGGAGATGACTGGACAGTTTTCCAGTCCAACCATTCAACGTATGAACCCGTTTTGCTCGCCAAGACCAAATCCGCTGAGAACATCCCACACATGGAGGTGGATGCTGCTCTCCATACAACTGTAGTGCAGGACCTGGGACTCCACGATGGCATACAGCGAGTGCTGTTTGGAAACAACATGAACTTCTGGCTCCACAAGCTTGTCTTTGTGGATGCCGTCTCCTTTCTAACAGGGAAGAGATTATCTCTCCCGCTGGACAGGTATATTTTAGTGGACATTGATGATATCTTTGTTGGCAAAGAGGGAACCAGGATGAAAGCAGAAGATGTCAAGGTAACCAGTTCTTTCCCCCTTCATTTTCTTAGTCCGCTCATGGGATGTGGGCACTGCTGGCTCGGCCAACAGTTATTGTCTCGTGCAGTGGTTCCTGAACTGGGGTTTCTCAATTACTGGTTGATACAGACATATCTTTGTTGCCTCTGTCAAAGAACGGAACAGAACAGCACAGGAACAGGCCCTTTGGCCCACCAAGCCCGTGCTGACACATGATGCCTTTCTAAATTGAAACCCTTTTGCCTCGATGCAGTCCGTATCCCTCTATCCCCTGTCAATTCATATATCTGTCAAGAACATTGGTATTGTATCCACCTCCACCACCTCCTCTGGCAGTGCATATCAGGCACTTACCAGCCCCTCTATAAAAAAAAGTGCCTCTCACATCACCACTAAGTTACTCTCTTTGACCTTAAACCTATGCCGCTGGGTAAATGACATTTCTGCTCTGGGAGAAAGACTCCAACTAACCATTCTGTCAATTCCTCTCATCATTTTGGAGACTTCTATCAGGTCCACCTCTCTCAGCCTTTGACATTCAAGGGAAAACCAACCAAGTTTGTCCATAGCTAATACCCTTAAAACCAAGCTACATCCTAGTAAACCGTTTCTGTACCCTCTCCAAAGCCTCCGCATCCCTCTGGGAGTGTGGCAACCAGAACTGTACATAATATTCCCAATGAGGCTGCACTAAAGTTTGAAACAGCCGCAATGTTACTTGCCATTTTTTATACTCTATGCCCTAACCGATGAAGACAAGCATACCATATGCCTTCTGACCACTTTAATCACTTGTTTTGCCATTTTCAGGGAATTGTGGGCCTGTACGCCTGGATCCCTCGATATGTTGATGCTGTTAAGGGTTCTGCCAGTTACTGTGTACTTCCCTCCTGCTTTAGACCTTCCAAAATGCATCACCTCGCATATGTCCAGATTAAACTCCATCTGCCATTTCTCCGCCCCAGTCTCTAACTGATCAGTATCCTGGTGCACCCTCTTAACAACCCTTTCCACTATCTGCAGCTCTCCCAATTTTTGTGACATCCACAAACTTACTGATCAGGCCACCTACATTCCCTTCATTTGTATATATTAAAAACAGCAGGGGTCCCAGCACCGATCCCCGCAGAATACCACTGCTCATACATCTCCATTCAGAACAGTACCCTTCCACTGCCACTGTCTGTCTTCTATGGTGAAGCCAGTTCTATATTCATCTTCCAGCTCACCATTGATCATGTGTGACTTTGCCTTTTGTATCAGTTAGCCATGAGGGACCTTGTCAAAGGCCTTGCTAAAGTCCACATAGACAACATCGACCGCCCTGCCCTCATCAGTCACTTTCTCAAAGGATTCAATCAAATTTGCGAGACGTGACTTCCCCTGGCAAAGCGTATTGCTATCTATCACTAATAATTCCATATTTTTTCAAATTGTTTAAATCCTATCCCAAAGAATCTTCTCCAGTAATTTTCCTACCACTGACATGAGGCTCACTGGCCTGTAATTTGCCAGATTAACCCTGTTGCCCTTCTTAAACAGAGGAACAACACTGATTATTCTTCAGTCCCCAGGAACTCTCCTGCACCTAAAGAGGATACATAGATTTTGTACAAGGCCTCAGCAATTTCCTCACCTGTATCCTTCAGCATTCTGCGATAGATCCCATCAGGCCCCAGGGACTTGTCTATCATAAAGCTTTTCAAAACACACTGAACCCCTCCTCCTCTTTGCAATTGACATGTCCTGGGATATCAACATACCCCTCTCTAGACTCACTATCCACCAAGTCCTTCTCTTATGTGAATGCTGATGCAAATGATCACGAAGGACCTCACTCACTTCCTCAAGGTCCACACACAAATTACCTTCCTTGTCCTTGAGTATACCTACCCTTTAGGAGAAAGTGAGGACTGCAGATGCTGGATATCAGAGCTGACAATGTGTTGCTGGAAAAGCGCAGCAGGTCAGGCAGCATCCAAGGAACAGGAGAATCGACGTTTCGGGCATGAGCCCTTCTTCAGGAATGAGGAAAGTGTGCC
>NC_057723.1:7585442-7607014 GCF_004010195.1 Chiloscyllium plagiosum
AGAAAAGATTTACAAGGATGTTGCCAGGGTTGGAGGGTTTGAGCTACAGGGAGAGGCTGAACAGGCTGGGGCTGTTTTCCCTGGAGCGTCGAAGGCTGAGGGGTGACCTTATAGAGGTTTATAAAGTCATGAGGGGTATGGATAAGGTAAATAGACAAGGTATTTTCCCTGGGGTTGGGGAGTCCAGAACTAGAGGGCATAATTTTAGGGTGAGAGGGGAAAGATATAAAAGAGACCTAAGGGGCAACTTTTTCACGCAGACAGTGGTGCGTGTGGAGTGAGCTGCCAGAGGAAGTGGTGGAGGCTAATACAATTGCAATATTTAAAAGGCATCTAGATGTGTATATGAATAGGAAGGGTTTGGAGGGATATGGGCCGGGAGCTGGCAGGTGGGACTAGATTGGGTTGGGATATCTGGACGGCATGGACGGGTTGGAGCGAAGGGTCTGTTTCTGTGCTGTACATCTCTATGACTCTCTGACTGTATGACTCTACCTGTCTATCATAAACCTTAAATAGTCTCCTTTTTCTTTCTGACAAAGCCCTCAATTTTTCTTGTCTTCCTGTCCTTATCCTTCACTTTGACTGGAACGTGCTAGTCCTGAATACTAATCAACTGACCTTTTGAAAGATTCCCTCATGCCAGATATGGATTTACCCTCAAACTGCCACCCCCAATCCACATGCCCCAATTCCTGCCTAATATTGTAGTAGTTAGCCTTTCCCCAATTAATACTTTCACCCAAGGACTATTCTTAGTCTTATCCACAAATAACGTAAAACAGCAGAATTATGATCACTGTTCTCAAAATGCTCCCTCACTGAAACTTTGATCACTTGGCTGGGCTCATTCCCCAATACCAGGTCTAGTAGGGCCCCTTCCCTATTTGGATATTTACATATTGCTTTATGAAACCTCCACACCTTCCCCCCACCACCCCCACCCCACTCCACCCCACCCCACCCCGGGTATACCTAACAAATTACCCTCACCTTCCAGGTCCCTGGCATTAAGGGAGTTCTAGTCAATATAGAAGACATCAAATCACCCACTACAACAAACCTTTTGTTTTCATATTTGTCCGTCATCTGTCCACATACCTGTTCCTGTATCTCCCCACTGGCTGTTGGGATTACTATAGTCCAATCCCATCAAAGTGATTGATTGCATCTTTCCAATTCCTGAGCTCTCCCTGTATGGCCTTATTGGATGCGCCCTCCCTCAGTACAGTTGTGATGTTCTCCCTAATCAATAGCACAACTCCCCCATCTCGTTTAGATCCCTGTCTATCTTGCCTGAACCATCTTAATCCTGGAACATTAAGCTGCCAGTCTTGTCCCTCTCTTGACCATGTGTCTGTAATAGCTACAACAATATGATTTTATATATTAATCCAAGCTCTCTGTTCATCTGCCTTACCTGTCATACTCCTCACTTAAAATAATTGCACTTCAGGCTGCCAGTCCCACAGCATTCAGTGTCCTTTCCTGGCTCTTTGCTGTTTGCTTTATTAGCCTTAGTCTCTGACTCCTCCTTGACCATTTTACTTGCTGACCTATGGCTCTGGTTCACACCTCCCTCCACACTAGTTTAAACCCACCTGAGTGACAAATCCCACTATGTTGCTAGCTTTAAATTGAACTAAGGCTGAACAGGCTGGGGCTGTTTTCCCTGGAGATGAGCTGCCAGAGGATGTGGTGGAGGCTGGTACAATTGCAACATTTAAGAGGAATTTGGATGGGTATATGAATAGGAAGGGTTTGGAGGGATATGGGCTGGGTGCTGGCTGGTGGGACTAGATTGGGTTGGGATATCTGGTCGGCATGGACGGGTTGGACCGAAGGGTCTGTTTCCATGCTGTACATCTCTATGTCTCTATGACTCTATGAATATTAAGTCAGTCTCAGTAATAGTGGCCATTGTTGTTAAAAAAGAACCAACTGGTCACTAATGCCCTTTAGGGAAGGAAATCTGCCGTCCTTACGTGGTCTGGTGACTCCAGACCCACAGCAATGTGATTGACTCATAATTGGCCTCTGAAATCAGAAGTCACGTGACACCAGGTTATAGTCCAACAGGATTATTTGAAATCATAAGCTTTGGAGCACTGCTCCTTCATTAGGTAAAGTGACAAAGGACTGTTGGACTAAAACCTGGTGTTGTATGACTTCTGACTTTGTCCACCCCAGTTAAACACTGGCACCACTACACCACACCCTCTGAAACAGTGAAGCAAGCCACTGTGTTCAAGGACAGTCAGGGATGGGTAACAAATGCTGACCTCGCCAGCGATACCCACATCCCATGAAATAAGTTTTGAGAAAGAGCTGTGATTTGCGGTGAGAGATTGTCCCAGTCTGAGACTCATACCCTGCCTGAACCTTGCTGTGGTTAGTTAGTGTGACTGACTCTTCCTTTGCTGCTTTCTTTGCAGGCTCTCCTTGAAACCCAGAAGCAACTGCGAGTCCACATTCCAAACTTCACCTTCAACCTGGGCTTCTCTGGAAAGTTCTATTACACCGGTGAGGCACTTTCCTTTATCCGGCCTGCCCCCTGGCCTGTTGGTCATTGTGGCTTGATGCTGTGCTGTGTCCGCAAAATGAGGAAGCATTGGTCAACTTTTATATCATCACAGCATCTGGATCCAGCCTAACAGGGATGGACAGGTTCATTTGATTCATTATTTTATTGAACCTGACAAGTGTTTAAGAGCATAACGTAAAACGTACAAAATTAGAACATTTGCCCCCTTGAGCCCTTCCTGTCATTTGATAAGGTAATGTCTGATTATACTTTTACATCTCAAATAAGACTGTACACACGGAGTGTTAAATTGGTAAAAAGTAGGTCCCTATTTATCTCCTGGTCAGAGGGCTCTTGTGACACTGGTAAAGTCCCTATGTCGGTCCCACAAGATCCAAGTTCAAACCCCACCTGCCCAGATACCTGTGGCAACATAGCTGAACAAGTTGATTAAAAACATCCAATCCTAGTCTGTGTTGTTAGGAAATAATAGATCTCGGCTGGAGCTGCTGTACTTTATGCATGCAACACAGGAGAAAGGTCATCTGAGTCTAGCTAGGATGCTTTTTAGAAGGTCAGTGTGGACGCGATGGGCTGAATGGCCTCTTTGCATTGTAGGGATTCTATTATATAGCATGACATTTTTGGGTGTGATTCTTGCGGGAATCTGGTGCATCTGGAACAATACCCAACAGACTAAAAGAAGCTCTCTGCTCTTGGCTGGGCGGGGTGGGGTCTGTTAGCTCAGTTAGCAGGATGATACCAACAGCATGGGTTTGATTCCTGCACAGGCTGAGGTTACCATGAAAGACTCTCCTTCTCAATCTCTCTCCCTCGCCTGAGGCATGGTGACCCTCAGGTTAAACTCACCACCACCTGTATCTCTCTCTCTCTCTCTCTCTCTCTCTAACAAGAGAGCAGGACTATGTCCTTTATTTGAGACCACTGTAGATGCAAGACAAAGGAGGATTATTGGCAGTGACCTATTTCATACAACCTTTACCCAGTCCCACATCCCGGCAAAGGTGGCAAACATCACAAGATACCAGCAGTGGTCACCTCAGACAATACCAGTAGTGCAGAAAATTCATAAGAATGGTTTCAGGGATGGAGAAGTTCAGTTATAAGAGAGACTGCGAAAGTTGTGAATCCTATCTTTGGAGAAGAGGTATTCAAAATCAGTACATTGAGTATAATAGTTGGGTTGGCATGTTGTGGCCAAACAGGACTGGTTAGGCCCCTTTTGGAATATTGTGTTCAATTCTGGTCTCCCTGCTATTAGAAAGATGTTGTTAAACTTGAAAGGCTCAGAAAAAAATTACAAGGATGTTGCCAGGGTTGGAGGGTTTGAGGAATAGGAAGTGGCTGAATAGGCTGGGGCTGTTTTCTCTGGAGTGTCAGAGGCTGAGGAGTGACCTTATAGAGGTTTATAAAATCATGAGGAGCATGGATAGGGTGGATAGTCAAGGTCTTTTCTGTCGGGTAGGGGAGTCCAAAACTAGAGGGCATAGGTTTAATGTGAGAAGGTAAAAATTTAAAAGGGGCCTAAGGCGCAACTTTTTCATGCAGAGATTGGTGCATGTATGGAATGAGCTGCCAGAGGAAGTGGTGGAGGCTGGTACAATTACAACATTTAAGAGGCACCTGCATGGGTATATGAATAGGAAGGGTTTAGAGGGACATGGGCCAAATGCTGGCAAATGGGACTAGATTAACTTTGGATCTGGTTGGTATGGATGAGTTGGACCTGTGTTTCTGTGCTGTACATCTCTATGACTCTCTGAGGGGTCTGGACAGAATACGTAGGGAGGAACTGTTCCCACTGATTGAAAGATTGGGAACAAGAGAGCACAGATTTAAAATAATCGAGATGAAGATGATCTATTCCATGCAGCAAGTGGTTAGAGTTTGGAATGCACGGCCTGAGAGTATTTTGGAGTTAGATCCATTCAAGGCTTCCAAAACAGAATAGGCTGTATCTGAAAAGTAACAATGTACTAGGTCATGGAGAGACGTTAGGAGAATGGCACAGGTGTATTGCTCACTTGGAGCACCAGAACAAACACGATGGGCTGACTGGCCTCCTTCTGCACTGTAGCAATCACGTGATTCTGTAAAAATACTCCTTACAGCCCACCTTTCACCAGGCTCTTGGATGCATGTTCTGATGGTTTCTCCGTGAATGCAGCTGGAAGAGAGAGGTTTTGCTGAGGCTTTTCATATTAGACTCATCAGGATAAACACAAGAATGCTAAGTGATCGCTCCAATTTGAATGAATGAATGAATTGAATTCGCTCTATTGTCACATGTACTCAGATGAAAAGTGAAAAGTTTATAAGTTGACACTTCCACCACCATACGGACTACCTCGGTACAATCCTTAGTTACAGAGTAGAGAAATGAAGAAGAAACATTACACTACAGCGATACACTGTATGACCATAGGTCAGAACAACAGGAAACAAAGTCAGAAAGACAAACATCACAGTCTGTCTCCAAGGGCTCTCTGCATCAGCCCAGCTCTGCGCTGAGCTGTTGCTGCCACACTCCAGCTACAAGGGAAAAGATTACAGATTGGCAAGTCAACTTTCATTGCTCGAATTACCTCGACAGAGGAAGCAATGAGGAAGCCTGACATTTGGCCTGATACCGCTAATGCTGTACCTTTATTTACATAGAAACGTAGAGAGAATAGGAGCGGGAGGAGGCCCTTTGGCCCTTCGAGCCTGCTCTGCCATTCAATACGGTCATGGCTGATTGTCCAACCCAGTCCCACTTTCTCCCCCATACTCTTTGATCCCTGAGAACGAGAACAGACTCCTTCCTGAAAACATTCAGCACTTTGGCCTCAAACACTTTCTGTTCCAGAGAATCCTCCAGGCTCCCCACTCTTTGGGTGAAGACATTTCTCCCCACGGGAGCCTGAAGGATTGCTCGGGGAGTACACCTACAGTGTCTTCTTCTACAACCCCAAAGGTATGTAAACTGTGTGCAATCGGTGAGCAGATAGAGGTTGGGGTGCGCAGGGAAGCTGCTTAAAGCCAGTGGCCCACAGCCACGGTTCTGATTCTGACTCACACACACATTGCTGTTTTGAATTATTATTTTACAGTCTTCTCTGTTTGTGTTAATTACTTTTATCTCCTGAAGCATTTTAGTTGCTAAGTGTAAATGGGCATTGAGCCTAGAAACCAAGATATGCATTTCTGTAGCGCCCTTTCATGGCTGTGGGACAACCCAAAGCACTCCACAGCCAATGAGGTATATTTGGATTATACTGACTATTGCAGTGTGTGGAAAAACACAGCAGTATCCCACAAGGAACATGAGGTAGGACACCAGCTGACCTGTGACGTTGGATGAGGGACAGGTCATGGCTGTGGTGCTTTTGAGCTTCCTCCCTGCACCTGGTTGGTGTGTGTGTGTGTGTGTGTGTGTGTGTCTCCCCACACCCATGTGTGTGTGATCATGTGGGGACAGTCGCTCAGTGGTTAGCACTGCTGCCTCTCAGAGCCAGGGACCTGGGTTTGGTTCCAGCCTCAGGCGACTGTCTGTGTGGGGTTTGCAGATTCTCCCTGTGTCTGTGCGGGTTTCCTCCCACAGTCCAATAAGATGTGCAGGTTAGGTGAATGGGCCATGCTAAATTGCCCATAGTGTTCAGTGATGTGTAGGTAAGTTGCTTTAGTCAGGGGTAAATGTAGGATAATAGGGGACGGGAATGAGTTTGGGTGGGTTATTCTTCAGAGGGTCGCTGTGGACTTGTTGGGCCAAAGGGCCTGTTTCGACACTGTAGGGATTCTATAGATTCTAAGTGCAAAATGATAAACATGTGTCTATTCTCAACAAGATTTACATTTGATGCAACCAACCAATCAGTGCCATAGCGTGGTGTTTTGGTTTGCAGTGATGAGATGCTTTACTATATTAAAGGTGCTAGATCAATGAACATTGTTGTTGTTGTTGTTGTTGTACGTAGTAACCTTTCAGCTGTGCTGGTTTATGATCAATTCCTTGTCTTTCAGGGACCGATGAGGAAGACCAAGGGGACAGTCTTCTCCTGGCCAATGTGGACGAGTTCTGGTGGTTCCCTCACATGTGGAGTCACATGCAACCCCATCTCTTCCACAACCAGTCAGTGCTGGCTGAGCAAATGCTCCTCAACAAGCAGTTTGCGCTGGTGAGTTGGAGCATGTCCCGCTTATAACTTCTTTACTGGCCCCCAAACGTGTAATCCATAAAATTTGCCAGATGAGACCAGAAAGATCAGCCAAGCAGAAAAACCCAACTTGTTCCCAAACTGCACCCAGTCGTTTCGTACACAGTTGAAAATGTATTGTCCCTGAAATGCTCTAGATACAAAGGGTTAGCGGGCAGGTTCGCTACCTCCCAAAGATCTCCTGAAGACCCAGGAAAAATCAATCAAGGTGTCAACAAATCAAAGAAAATTGGCCTGTCTCAGAAGAATGGACAGACCATGAGATTCACGCAGAGGGTGGTAAATATGGAATCAGTTACCAGAGGATGTGGTGGAGGCTGGTACAATTACAATGTTTAAAAGGCATCTGGATGGATATATAAATAGGAAGGGTTTAGAGGGATATGGGCTAAGTGCTGGAAATGGGCCTAGATTAGGTTGGGATATCTGGTCGGCATGACGAGTTGGACCCAAGAGTCTGTTTCTGTGCTGTACGTCTCTATGACTCTGGCTCGGAGCAGAATTAAGCCATTCTGCCCATCAGGTCTGCTCCATCATTCAATCTATGTTTCTCAATTGGTGAGGTGCCTCTCCACCAGTCACTGATTGGTCCTGTCTCACATCTGATGCACAAACATTGAAACCTAGTCACAGAAAATGCAAGAGAGAAGTGCCCATGATTGGGGGAGCAGTGAGAAGCTTTGGTTTCAGTGTCAGAGACTGCTGAAGACTGAAGAAAGTGTTGGGTGGCTTGGGGAGGATGGCGATGTCTGTAAAAAAGCAGCCTGTCCAATGGGGAATGGGGACCAAAGGCTTGTGGGAATGCCACTTTGCAAAGGGCAGCACGGTGACTCAGTGGTTAGCACTGCTGCCTCACAGCACCGGGGGCCCAGGATCGATTCCCACCTTGGGCAACTGTCTGTGTGGAGTTTGCACATTCTCCCCATGTCTGCGTGGGTTTCCTCCGGGTGCTCTGGTTTCTTCCCACAGCCCAAAGATGTGCAGGTCAGGTGAATTGGCCATGCTAAATTGCTCGTAGTGTTAGGTGCATTAGTCAGGGGTAACTATAGGGTAGGGGAATGGGTCTGGGTGGGTTACTCTTTGGAGGGTCGGTATGGCCTTGTTGGGCTGAAGGTCCTGTTTTCATACTGTAGGGTATCTAAAGGGGAAATGGAGCTCCAAACTGGGGAGAGGGTCTGTAAAGAGGGTGCGGGCAGTCTTAAATCTTTCAATTAACTTGCAGTGGATACTATTGTCATTAACATTGCAACATTGGTTTAATGGTGTAGAGTTGTATTTCAGGAATATGTTATCACATTTCAAAGCGTCTCAATACTGTGAATTGCTTGAGATGCAGTGACTTTGGTAGAGACAAGTATGCACCTGTTTAGTTGTGATCTCACCAGCCTGCAGAAAACATGTTTAGCGTGATGTATGGGTGTGCCAGTTATTTTGCAAAAACGAACTTCTGCTAAATTCTGCCTGATGTAGGTAAAGAGGGTAGATAGAGTAAATGCAGGAAGGATGTTTCCATAGATGGTGAGTCCACAATGGGGGTCATAGTCTAAGGTTACCAGAAAGGACGGAGATGGAGGAGACATGTCTTCACCCAAACACTTGTGAGCCTGTGGAAATCCCTGCCGTAGAAAGCAATTATTGAATGTTTTAAGAAGGAGATACAGTTTTCAGGGCTCAAGGAATCAAAGGATGTGGGGAAACTGGTTATTGAGTTGGATGATCAGCCATGATCATATTGAATGGTGAAGCAGGTTCAAAGGGCCGAATGGTCTACTCCTGTTCCAGTTTTCTACATTTCTATGTTGTCTTGTGGTGTCTAGGAAATGAATGCTTTCCCTTTGTGTCAACAGTGCTGATTAATGGGAATATTGTTGAATTCTTCTAATTCTGCTTCTGAGTGGTGAGTCCAAATACCCCTTGCATCAACACAAACACAGAAGGTATTGTTGCCATGTGTGCACCTTGCCTAATGAAAGAGTTAGGAAGAGCATCCATTTGTCCATACAGAACTTCTACACTCTCCTCTCGTTCAGTATAAATGATAGGTTTCCCCTCTATTGACATGCTCACAAATTGTCCTGATGATTGTATGACAAGGAGTTTTGACAAGCTGTGTCTTTTTTTCAGCGATACCCCCAAGTTAGCAAGAATGGAAATCAAAAACATACCTCTTGAAAGAAAAACATGTTACTTTGACCCTGTTGTAATGTGCATTTTGAAAACTCTTTCATTAAGAGACATTTCAATTTTACTCATTTGGATGGCTGACAACTCCCAGAATTTTCTTTGGAAACTGTGTCTTATCCTTATTACTGTTCCCAACACCATCTTATCCTCAATACTGTTCCCAACACCATCTTATCCTCAATACTGTTCCCAAAACCATCTTATCCTCATTACTGTTCCCAACACCATCTTATCCTCAATACTGTTCCCAACACCGTCTTATCCTCATTACTGTTCCCAACACCATCTGTGTACTGGTTTTGT
The DNA here is from genome assembly GCF_004010195.1 of Chiloscyllium plagiosum. Taxonomy (NCBI): domain Eukaryota; kingdom Metazoa; phylum Chordata; class Chondrichthyes; order Orectolobiformes; family Hemiscylliidae; genus Chiloscyllium; species Chiloscyllium plagiosum. The sequence goes on from NC_057723.1 coordinate 7,594,671, forward strand.
ATCTGAGTGACAAAAAGTCAGGAATAATTGAAGAACAACTCCTGAGTTTACACACTACTGGTTTGATTTTGGAGTCCTAAAGTTCCTATCAAATATATTTACTCTCAAAAGATGTTGGACTGGATTTTATACTGAACGTTGTGCTCCCCACACCCAGAGTAAAGGTTGGGTCAAGTCCACCTCAGCTTAGATTTAGTTTTGCTGAAATTTTTCAGGAATTAGTTTGAGGCAGGACTTCAGTCTGTCTCCCATCTCGGAGAGCTGTCAACCAACCAAAGACTGGTGCCTCTGCATACCAGCAGCGCCACCAAGAGCATTGGTCAGTGCTGGTACTGCAGCTACATGAAAGATGTGGCATTCAGTGATGGACCCAAACCTCATGTGCACCCAAGATCTCGCTAAGGCCTGGCTGACAGGTTCCCGTACGGAGGGAATTCCATTATTGTGAGCCAATGACAGTGGGGATATATTTCCAAGTTAGGATGGTGAGTGGCTTGGAGGGAAACTTGCAAGGGGTGGTGTTCCCATGTATCTGCTTCCATGTGGATGGAAGTGGCCGTGAACTTGACATAAGGTCTGGGTGCCCTCATACACTGGTCACTGACATGAAGTGTGTGGGTGGCATAGTTGATGAAGAAGACAAGTGGTATGTTGACCCTTAAAGTGAGACGGTGTGAGTACAGGAGCAGAGGTATCTTGCTGCAGCTGTACAGGGGCAGTGGTGAGACCACTCCTTGAGTATTGTGTGCAGTTTTGGTCTCCTTATCTAAGGAAGCATGTTCTCAGTATGGATGGAGTCTAAGGTTTACCAGAAGGATTTCTAGGATGGCAGGACTGATGTATGAAGAGAGACTGGATCAGTTAGGACCATATTCACTGGAGTTTAGAAGAATTAGGGGTCCTCAGAGAAGCTTTTAAGATGTTAACAAAACTAGATTACAACAGGGTAAATGCAGGAAAGATGTTCTTGATGACTGGGGAACCCAGAAGTGGAGGTCATAGGATATGGGGTAGGTCATTTAGGATGGAGGTGAGGAAAAATGTTTTCACCCAGAGACCCTGTGGAATTCTCTGTCACTGAAAGTGTCCAAAACATTTAATGTTTTCAAGAGGTAGTTAGATATAATTCTTAGGGCTAAAAGGGATCAACGTGGGAACAGGGAATTATGAGTTGGATTATCAGGGATGATCATATTGAATGGCAGAACAGGAATGAGGGGCCGAATGGCCTACCCCATTCCTATTTTCTATGTTTCTCTGCAATCAAGGTCAAAAATGCCATTTGTGGCTTGCTGTGGTGCTGTCAGCTACCATTTAGTGCAGCACAGATCACAAGAGTGCAAGGATTGAATCAATACGTTCCCACTGTTGTCTGTTCCTATGAAACCTCAGTTCATTAAATCTGTCTGTCATCGCTTCCACTAACTGTGCAAATTGCAGTATTTGTATGACAGTGACCGTGCCATTAATTCTTACACTCAGTGCTTTCTTTCTCTTTTGTCATTACACATAGCTCCTGATCTCTGTACAGCAGCTGCTAAAGGTGATTGCTGAGAGTTTACCACTGTGTTCTTTAGAATGGCAGGAACTGATATTATAATTAATGGATATATAGATATTGCATGGTTCTGTAAGCAGCCACTGCCTGGGGTATAACTGTATCAGACAAAACTGAACTGTAGCTCCTTGGAGGTTCATTGTCTTCTCTCTTCTCCCTCCCCAACCTGACACCAATATTCTATCTTCCTCACTGCTGCAAATATAACAAGAGTTTTTTATAAAGAGCTGAGAGCTCATTAACAGGTCTAGGTTGTCTGTAGAGATCTGTCATCACACCAGAGGTGAGAAAATAGCAGGTGATCAAACTGCAGCTCTTGCAGAAGTGGTGCCAAATTCTCTCTCTGCTGTGTGCAATGATGTTAATCAAGGCAGAATCCTTCTCATTGTGAGGTGAAAGTCCACAGTGGCCCAAGGCCTAGTCATATATCCTTCTGTTTACTTGTAAAAGGAGAGGGACTTTTAAATTAAAAACATGCCGAGGGGTAGAGATTAAGCCTTCATGCGGCAGTCTCACGGATATAAAATGGAAGCATCAAGGCCTAGATCTGAGGATGCGTATCCAGAAGGACCCTGGTTAAGATGTCCAGGTTGGATTGGGCCTGTTGTTTTAGGTGTTCCCAGCAGCATTAGAAACATAGAAAATAGTGGCAGGAGTAGGTCATTCAGCCCTTCAAGTCAGTTCTACCATAAAATATGATCATGGTTGATCATCCAATTCAGTACAATGTTCCCACTTTCTCTTTAACCTTAAGAACCAGACCCAACTCCTTCTTGGAAACATTAACTGTTTTGGCCTCAAATACGTTCTGTGGCAGAGAATTCCACAGGCTCCTGACCCTCTGGGTGAAGACATTTCTCCTCATCTCACTAAGTAAGACCATAAGATGTGAGAGCAGAAATTAGACCATTCAGCCCATTGAGTCTGCTCAGCCTTCGAATCATGGCTGATTAGTTTTTCAACGCCATTTTCATGCTTTATTCCCTTGGCAATCAAGAACTTATCTATCTCAGTCTTATATATATTCAATGACCTGACCTCCACAGCCTTATGTGACTGAATTCCATAGATTCACCACTCTCTGGCTAAAAGGGGTTTCTCCTTATCTTCGTGTTATGTTCCCATTACCGTTGGGTCCTTGTCTCTCCTGCCAATGGAAACATTTTCCCAATGTCCACACTGTCCAGGCAGTTTTAATCAGATCCCCCCTTCATCCTTCGAAACTCCAATGAGTGTACTTTCCTTTATTGGTCAAAGCATTGAGTATAGGAATTGGGAGGTCATGTTGTGGCTGTACAGGACATTGGTTAGGCCACTTTTGAAATATTGTGTGCAGTTCTGGTCTCCCTCTAGTTGGAAGGATGTTGTGAAACTTGAAATGGTTCAGAAAAGATTTACAAGGATGTTGCCAGGGTTGGAAGGTTTGAGCGACAGGGAGAGGCTGAATAGGCCTCTCCATCATTTCTAAATGGTTCTGATGAAGGGTCACTGGATGCGCAATGTTAACTCTGCTTTCAGTCCACTGATGCTGCCAGACCTGCTGTGTTTCTCCAGCAATTTCTGGTTTTGTTTCTGATCTCCACATCCACAGTTCTTTGCTTTATTCATTTACGCCTGGACCTGCCCTTACGGCATGGCGCTGTTTCTGAAGCTGCGAGGCTGTCATAAAATGTGAAACCATCTGGATAACACTCCCGGGAGGAAAGAAGGATGGTTTGGATGTTATAGCAATGCTGGGTTTGTTGGCTTTGCATGCAGACAGATGACCAGAAGGACTTGTATTCCCCCCTTCCCATGTCTCGGCTCGGTCTTTACGAGGAGTTGAGGGACATGATTTCATCCCGTACTGTCTCGAACAATCTGACTGCGTTCCTGCTCAATCGTTTAGCAACGTTTCACACTGGGTTCAACTAGAAATGCTTGTTTCATACGGCCACCTTACCTACATTCCCTCTTAAGCTGAAAGGATGCATGGTGCACACAGAAAGCACAACTGGAAAACATACCCCACACTAGCAACGTTCCCTTTAAGATGTATGGGCAAGCACTCACAGGACAATCTTAACAGGTGAAACTAGATGGCTGTACGCCGGATGCAGTGACTAGAGGAGGAACTTGTGGTGCAATGCTGGTGTCCCTACTTTTTCCTGTTTGCTCATGGGACATGGATGTCACTGGCTGGGTCAGCATTTATTGTTCGTCCCCAGTTGCCTTTGAGGAGGTGAGCTGCCTTCTTGAACTACTGAAGTCCATGTGCTGTAGGTAGACCCACAATGTCCTTAGGGAGGGAGTTCCAAGATTTTGACCCAACAACAGTGAAGGAACGGCGATGTATTTCCAAGTCAGGATGGTGAGTGGCTTGGAGGGGAACTTGCAGGTGCTGGTGTTCCCATCCATCTGCTGCCCTTGTCCTTCTAGATGGAAGTGGTTGTGGGTTTCAAAGGTGCTGTCTGATCGATCTTTGGAGAATTTCTGCAGTGAGTCTCTTAGGTAGTACACACTGCTGCCACTGAGCATCAGTGCTGGAGAAAGTGGATGTTTATGGATGTGGTACCAGACAGCAGACTGCTTTGTCCTGGACAGTGTGAAGCTTCTTGAGTGTTGTTTGGCGTTGCACTCCTCCAGGCATGTGCGGAGTATTCCATCGCACTCCTGACTTGTGCCTTGTGGTTGGTGGACAGGTTCTGGGCAGTCAGGATGTGAGATATTCACTACAGTATTCCTAGGATGTAACCTGCTCTTGTAGCCACTGTGTTTATATGGTGAATTCAGTTGAGTTTCTGGTTAATGGTAATCCCAAGAATGTGCATAGTAGGGGATTCAGTGGTGGTAACACCATTGAAAATCAAGAGGCAGTGGTTAGATTGTCTTTTATTGGCCTGGCATTTGTGTGGAGTGAATGTTACTTGCCACTTGTCAACCCAAGCCTGGATATTGTCCAGATCTTGGTGCATTTGAACCTGGACTGCTTTAGTATCTGAGGAGCTGCGAGTGGTTCAGAACATTGTACAATCATCAGCGAACATCCCCAGTTCTGATCTTATGTTCGAGGGAAGGTCATTGATGAAGCAGCTGAAGATGGTTGGGTCAAGGACACTACCCTGAGTAACTCCTGTGGATATGTCCTGGAGCTGAGATGACTGACCTCCAATAACCACAATGATCATCTTATGTGTCAGGTATGACTCCAACCAGCAGAGAGTTTGTCCCCCAATACCCATTGATTCCAGTTTTGCTAGGACACACTTTGGCACACTCAGCCAAGTGCCATGATGTGGAGGTGCCAGTGTTGGACCAGGGTGGACACGGTCAGAAGTTACATGACACCAGGTTATAGTCCAACAGGTCTATTCGAAATCACAAGCTTTTGGAGCACTGCCCCTTCATCAGGTGAAGTGTCACCTGTGGCCTTGATGTCAAGGGCTGTCACTCCCATTTCAATTCTGAGCTTGGAGGCCAAGGTTCAAGTCCCCCTGTGCTAGAGATGTATCATACCATGTCTGAATGGGTTGATTTGGAAAAAGAAAATTTAGTTGTTTAGTAAAGCGCCTGTTTGGTTATCAGGAGTTCTTGAGTTCAAATGCCCTGGTGCCCTTTACCAGTTTTGTTAGAGATCAAGAAAAACTGCGGATGCTGGAATCCAAAGTAGACGAGCAGAAGTTTGGAAGAACACAGCAAGCCAGGCACCATCAGGAGGTGGAGACGTCAACGTTTCAGGTGTAACCCTTCTTCAGGACCAGTTTTGTGGCACAGTGGGACGTATCCAAGGTCAGTACTGGGGCAACAGCCCTATATTCTGCAGAAGAACTCGCAAACATCTGACCTGGAGTTAGAAATTGTGGATGTTGTGACACACAGCGCTGGCATTTTGGTGAGCTCGGCTCTCGGCTGGAATTCCTGGGGAATTTTCCGTTGAAGATTGACTTGTGCTCATTCACTTCATGACGGAAATGAAGCAGGTTGGAGTGAGTTCATATCGAGGCAGAATACTGCAGATGCCGAAATAAAGAGACAAAATACTGGAAATTCTTTCAGGCAGGATCTGTGAATGAAAACAGAGTTATGGCCCTCATCAGGCTGGGATGGATAAATCACTTCAGTTTCCTCTTGTGCTTCATTCTAGGGCCTTACAAAGTTGTCAGACTGTATTTTGTGTGTTGGATATCCATTAACAAATCCACTGTGTCCCAGTGTAGAAGAAATCTGTCTGAGTAGTACTCTAATCTTTACACTGAGGCTCATTATAACCAAAACATATTGGAGAACCGATAGCATCTATATTTGGTTTGTTCAGTCGTTGTCACGATAGCCTTAACTGGGCCCTTGCTTCTTCTCTGCTTTTATCAATCCCTTTTGGGGTGGCACAGTGGCTCAGTGGTTAACACTGCAGCTTCACAGTGCCAGGGCTCCAGGTTCGGTTCCAGCCTCGGGTGACTGACTGTGTGGAGTTCACACATTCTCCAGGTGCTCTGGCTTCCTCCCACAGTCTAAAGATGTGCAGGTTAGGGAGAATTGGGCATCTTGTTCAGGCATGTGTTGGTTAGGTGCATTAGTCAGGGGTAAACTTCGGGTAGGGGAATGGGTCTGGGTGGGCTACTCTTCAAAGGGTCGGTGTGGACTTGTTGGGCCAAATGGCTGATTTCCACATTGTAGGGATTCTGTGACTAGGTGGGTTTAGCCATGGAAAATACAGGGTAGGGGATGGGTCTGCATGGGATGCTCTTCAGAAGGTCAGTGTGGACTCAATGGGCTGAATGGCCTGCTTCCACACTGTAGGGATTCTATGATTTTTCAGTCTATGTCTATTTCTCTCCTTTCACTTCACTTTTCATCATCAGTTTCTCCTTCCGTTGTCGACGAGACCAGTCTGCTTGGTCTTCCTTTCCAATGGGCGAAAGTGAGGATTGCACATGCTGGAGATTAGAGATAGAGAATATTGTGCTGGAAAAGCACAGCAGATTAGGCAGCATCCGAGGAGCAGGAGAATCGACGTTTCGGGCAAAAGCCCTTCATCCTCATTCCTGATGAAGGGCTCTTGCCTGAACCGTCGATTCTCCTGCTCCTCGGATGCTGCCTGACTTTTCTTTCCAATGTCCCATTCTTGACCAACACTCTCCCCCTGACTGTACCTTACAATAAGTGAACATCTACTCTGTATCTAACTTGACAGCTTGTCTTGCTGCCTGACTGCTTGGTTCAGAATATTATCCACCGAGCCCACGTTTCAAGAACTATCATCCTTTCTCTCACGTTCTTTCTTCACCATCCAACACTCACTTTGTGGAGAACCCACTCCAGAATAGTGGCTCTATGAGACTGCATTAATGACACGCTGAGTCTCAGTAACAGAATATTCAAGGCAGCTTGCTTAAAGCATTGCCTGCATTCCATCAGTGGGTCAGGAACTTGGTAAAGCAAAGCCAGAGGAGGGGTCAGCACTAAAACATTAAATTAGAAAGGATAAGATAAACCTGGACATAATACTTCAGCTTAATCAAATCCAAACAGGGTGGGGACATGCCACTCATCCCAACTAGCCCACACCAGCTGTCCAAAGAGTATCCCATCCAGGTTCACCTCCCTACCCTATCCCTGCAACCTCCACAGCTAATCTGCCCAACCTACATATCCCCGGACACTGTGGGTAATTTCCCATGACATCCTAACCTACGTATCTTTGGATTGTGGGAGGAAACCAGAGCACCCAGAGGGAGCCCACACAGTCTCGGGGAGAACGTGCAAACTCCATGCAGACAGTCACCTGAGGCTGGAATTGAACATGGGTCCTGGCGCTGTGAGGCAGCAGAGCTAATCACCGTGCCACCCTGCTTATATTGTGGACAAAAGACCAAACACTCTTAAAATATGCAGAAGCTAGTGTGAACCCTAACTTTTTCTTATTTTCAAGATAAATATTGCATTCCAAATGCAACTTGATGGTCAGACTACTGGATTTAAAGCAAACATGCTTTATTCATCCACCAAAATTTAAATACAACAAAAGAAAAAAAATTGGAATAACAACAGAAAATACACACAGTAACTATCACTAATTAACTGCTCCAATATAGTAACATCCCATAAACACTCCCTTGGCAAAGGGCAAATTCAGAAAACAGATTGTCTCATATGCAACTCCTGTAGCAGGAAGAGAACCCCCAACTTTTGGGTTGTAAGTGAGAAAGAAAAAAAAATAACTTGCACTTCCTCAAGACCCAAACAGCAACTACTGAAAGCTGAAGATCCTGGTTCTGTGGGAGCTTGACCCCACCCTCTCAGGCTGCTTCTATTGTTCCAAATTCTAAAAAAATTCCAAGGCCTCTCAAGCTGTTTACTCTAATGGCTCTGGTAGATTACTCATTCACCTCTGCCTCAAAACCTGTCCTCAGAACAGAACCCAGGACAAAGCACACCTCTTAATGCCACTGTAACATCACACTTAGAGTATACCATTATCAGATTCCTGGCAGCATCTGTTCAGGGTTAAGGAGACATTCAAGGAAAAAGCCTTGTTTATTCAGCTGTCCAATGACAAACCAGGTGTTCTGTTTCTCTCTTGCAGGAGCATGGTATTCCCACTGACATGGGCTACGCAGTGGCACCTCACCATTCTGGAGTTTACCCCGTTCACATCCAGCTCTACGAAGCCTGGAAGCAGGTCTGGGGGATGAAAGTAACAAGTACAGAGGAATACCCGCACTTGAAACCAGCTCGATTCCGGCGAGGGTTCAGACACAATGGCATCATGGTGAGAGCTTTAATACCATGTCCCAGCTCTCCTCTTGTCACCATATAGAGAAGCCTCTGAAGTTTAGATTTTAATTCCCTGCACACCAGACGCACCTAGAATAGACAGGGCAAGAGTACTGACTCCTGCATTAATTTGAAAGCAGCAAGGGCAGCAACCTTTGGACTACAGGGTCCTCTTATCGGAAGATGGGATTTGAACCTGTGGTTTGGGTTTGGGAGCAGTGACAGTCCTTCAGAAGCTCAGAAGCAGGGGCCAAGGACAGAGGTCTGTTCAAGTCAGTGTCTTGTACACCAACAAACAGGATATGGACTGGACACTGGTTAGGGGACATGGTGCTATGGTCATTCATGGTAGAATCTAATTCAAGTAGTTAACATAGAAACATAGTAAATAGAAGTAGGAGCAGGACCATTTGACTCTTTAAGCCTGCTATTTCATTCACTATGATCATGGCTGATCATCTAACTCAATAGCTTGTTCCTACCTTGCCCCCATATACAGTCATATAGCATGGAAACAGACCCTTCGGTCCAACCAGTCCATAATCCCAAACTAAACTAGTCCCACCTGCCTGCACTTGGCCCATATCCCTCCAAATATTTCTTATACATGAATTTATCCAAATGTCTTTTAAACTTTGTAACTGTATCCACATCCACCACTTCCTCTGGCAGGTCATTCTACCCACAAACTACTGTCTGAGTGAAAAAACATTCTCCTCGTGTCTTCTTTAAATCTTTCTCTTCTCACCTTAAAAATAAGCTGTCTAGTCTTGAAATCCCCCACCTAGGGAAAAGACACCAGCCATTCCCCTTATCTGTATTTCTCATGATTTTATAATTCTCTATAAGGTCACCCCTTGACCTCCTACACTCCAGTGAAAAAAGTCCCAACCTATCCAACCTCTCCTCATAAATCAAACCTTCCATTCCTGGCAACACCCTGCTTAATCTCTTCTGAACCTTCTCTAGCCTAATAAAATCCTTCCTATAACATACCCTTTGACCCCTTTAGCTGCAACTTCTCCTTGAAATGATACAATATTCTGGCCCTGACTACTGTCTGCAGTAGTGAAATCTACAGGCTCCTCACTCTCTGGATTTAAAAGCTCATCTCAATAGTGGTGACCATGACACTGCCATTGAATTTTGTAAAACCCTCCTGGTTCCTTCTGGGAAAGATATCTGCCATCGTCCGACCTACACGTAACTCCAGACCCACAGCAATGAGGGTGACTCTTAACTGCCCCCTGAAATAGCCCTATGAGTCCTAAGTTCAAGGAGAAACAGAGATGGGCAAGAGATGTTTGTGATGCACACAACCCACTAAAGAATTTTAGTAAGCGCCTTGTCCAAGGAGCTAATCTGTGAGTGTGGACTTGTCAGAAGCTGCACACTGCCACCCAGTAGGTGTTAAGAAATGGAGGGCTCAGGTCTGGGATCAGCCTGACTGCCTGGGTAGTGTCTGACTGGGCAGGCCATTCATCTAACAATGCATCATGATACTCCCAATGCATTATCCTGTGGCACTGACAGCTTCTTATAATGAGCTTGTTAGTGCGACGCTGACTGTTCCAGCCTCCGTGAGACCTCCGGTTCTTTTCTTATTGAACAGAGGAAGCCCACTTTGAAGTTCTGTGTTTCATTTTTACCAGGAACTCTCAAGGGATTCCTGTCAGCTCATTCCCTGGAGCAACTGTGGGCCTGTCACTGACAAACGTAGCAATATGATGTTGCAGCTCACTGTCTTATAAGTTGATCTGAGCCACTGAGCCAGCGTCTTGAGAAATGTTGACAGTGCTGTCAGCAGGAGATGGTGAAATCTTTGCGACTGACATTGTTTCGTTTTTCCTTGTCTCTCCAAAGGTTCTGCCTCGTCAGACATGTGGGCTTTTCACACACACGATATTCTACAGCGAATATCCCGGAGGGCCCAGAGAATTGGATAAGATCATTAATGGAGGAGAGCTCTTCCTCACTGTTCTCCTTAACCCTGTGAGTACGTCAGTTCCGATTTCTTGCTGAGGGAAGGTCCGGCAATTAACCAAATAAGGGACTTGTTACAAGAGCTCACCCCAATTGCCAGGGCTCCTGACATCAGAAAAAAGCAATCGTGAAATAATACCAAAACCTGATCGATAATAAAACACTGACCTCTCATGAAAAGCTGCAAGAGATCATGATGGTTTTGGATCTTGACAAAGCCCCATTTGTTTCACAGATGGCATTATGGGAAGGAAAGCTGCCATCCTTATGTACGTGGTCCTTGGCATGGTCCTCCACACCAACGTACTTGACTATTAAAAGGCAGCCATGTTAATGTTGAATCCACCTGAATCACGTTTTGAGGCAGTGTTCTCTAGGTTACAATAACTCCTGCAGTTTTTACACAGTAGAGATGACACAGAAACAGGCCATTTGATCCATCATAACCATACTACTCTCCCCTCATCCCATCAGAACATCCTTCTCTTCCTTTCCACCTTGTGTGTTTATTTAGATTTCCCACAAATGACCTTAGCCACCACACGTGCTCCTCAGGGTTGTGAGTTCCACATTCTCACCACTCTCTGGATAAAGGAGCTATTCCTGATGAATTTATAAAGGATTGCCGCTATAGATGGTTTCTCCTTGTATACTCCATTGAAACCACGCATGAAACTGAATCTCTGTCAAATCTCACCTCAACTCTTAACTTCCCCAAGCCTCTAAGTGAGGTCCCTCATCGCAGACACCATTTTCACAAACTCAAAGGGCACCCAGAGTAACTATGCACCTTACCCAAAGTACCTATACATCTCTATTTGCAATAAAAGGCAAGCCTTGAGGTGTAGACAAGTCACGCCTCAGTCCTGTACAGGATGGAGTTAGGAGCAAAGTATGACGAAGATCATACGATATAGGAACCGAAGTAGGCCATTCAGCCCATCGAGTCTGCTCCACCATTCAATGAGATCATCGCTGATCTGATAAACCTCAACTCCACTTGCCTGCTTCCACCCACCTAACCCTTGATTCCCAACTGACTAAAAATCTGTCTATCTCAGCGCTGGATATACTTCAATGACCCGGAGGTGCTGGTATTGGACAGGGGTGGACAAAGTTAAAAACCACACATGTAACTTTTCAAAAAGTTTTGAGATTTACATATGAAAGAACTGAAACCAACATGTCATTCTAAAAGATGAGAGACTTAACAAACAATCCAGGTCTTTTTCAATATATAATTTCAGTTGCATCGCGCTGTAAACTCTTGCTCTAAATTCTGTGTCTTATGATCTTGTCCTCCACAACCACCCGATGAAGGAGCGTCGCTCCGAAAGCTAGTGCTTCCAATTAAACCTGTTGGACTATAACCTGGTGTTGTGTGATTTTTAACTTAAATGACCCAGCCTTGTCAGCCTTCGGTGGTAAATAATTCCACAGATTCATTACCCCCAAGAGAAGAAATTCCTCCTCATTTCTAACTGAAACATGTGACTCCCTACTCTTGAGATGATGCTGTTTGGTCCTATCCTGTCCCACAAGGAGAAGGTCAAAAATCAAATGACGCCAAATTATAGTCCAACAGGTTTATTTGAAATTGCAAGCTTTTGGAGCACGACTTCTTCCTCAGGTGTAGTATGAGGGGGAGGTATAAAACAATATTTATCAGCAAAAAACAACCTTTAAACCAGCTGCCCTTGATGAATCATTTAATCAGTTAGGAGGTGACTGCTGATTAAAATGCCTTTCAAATCTTTGTCCCTAAATAATTGAAGGTTTTATCAATGTACAAGGCGTGATATCAGACTAGACAATGCAGTTCAGAGTCATAGAGATGTACAGCACGGAAACAGACCCTTCGGTCCAACCCATCCATGCCAACCAGATATCCCAACTCAATCTAGTCACAACTGCCCATATCCCTCCAATCACTTCCTATTCAGATACCCATCCAAATGCCTCTTAAATGTTGCAATTGTACCATCCTCCATCACTTCCTCTGGCAGCTCATTCCATACACGTACCACCGTCTGTGTGAAAAAGTTGCCCC